>NW_027362074.1:982500-1280000 GCF_039654945.1 Dendrobates tinctorius | reverse complement strand
TCCTGGTGCTCCCCACTGGTGAATGTTACCTATCACTTCTATACCGCTCCGGGTGCTCCCCACTGGTGAATGTTACCTATCACTTCTATACCGCTCCTAGTGCTCCTCACTGGTGAATGTTACCTATCACTTCTATACCGCTCCGGGTGCTCCTCACTGGTGAATGTTACCTATCACTTCTATACCGCTCCTGGTGCTCCCCACTGGTGAATGTTACCTATCACTTCTATACCGCTCCTAGTGCTCCTCACTGGTGAATGTTACCTATCACTTCTATACCGCTCCTGGTGCACCCCACTGGTGAATGTTACCTATCACTTCTATACCGCTCCGGGTGCTCCCCACTGGTGAATGTTACCTATCACTTCTATACCGCTCCTGGTGCTCCCCACTGGTGAATGTTACCTATCACTTCTATACCGCTCCTGGTGCTCCCCACTGGTGAATGTTACCTATCACTTCTATACCGCTCCGGGTGCTCCCCACTGGTGAATGTTACCTATCACTTCTATACCGCTCCGGGTGCTCCTCACTGGTGAATGTTACCTATCACTTCTATACCGCTCCTAGTGCTCCTCACTGGTGAATGTTACCTATCACTTCTATACCGCTCCTGGTGCTCCCCACTGGTGAATGTTACCTATCACTTCTATACCGCTCCTGGTGCTCCCCACTGGTGAATGTTACCTATCACTTCTATACCGCTCCTGGTGCTCCCCACTGGTGAATGTTACCTATCACTTCTATACCGCTCCTAGTGCTCCTCACTGGTGAATGTTACCTATCACTTCTATACCGCTCCGGGTGCTCCTCACTGGTGAATGTTACCTATCACTTCTATACCGCTCCTAGTGCTCCACACTGGTGAATGTTACCTATCACTTCTATACCGCTCCGGGTGCTCCTCACTGGTGAATGTTACCTATCACTTCTATAACTCTCCTGGTGCTCCTCACTGGTGAATGTTACCTATCACTTCTATAACTCTCCTGGTGCTCCTCACTGGTGAATGTTACCTATCACTTCTATACCTCTCCTGGTGGTCCCCACTGGTGAATGTTACCTATCACTACTATACCGCTCCTGGTGCTCCTCACTGGTGAATGTTACCTATCACTTCTATAGCTCTCCTGGTGTTCCCCACTGGTGAATGTTGCCTATCACTTCTATAACTCTCCTGGTGCTCCCCACTGGTGAATGTTACCTATCACTTCTATACCGCTCTGGGTGCTCCCCACTGGTGAATGTTACCTATCACTTCTATAACTCTCCTGGTGCTCCTCACTGGTGAATGTTACCTATCACTTCTATACCTCTCCTGGTGGTCCCCACTGGTGAATGTTACCTATCACTACTATACCGCTCCTGGTGCTCCTCACTGGTGAATGTTACCTATCACTTCTATAGCTCTCCTGGTGTTCCCCACTGGTGAATGTTGCCTATCACTTCTATAACTCTCCTGGTGCTCCCCACTGGTGAATGTTACCTATCACTTCTATACCGCTCTGGGTGCTCCCCACTGGTGAATGTTACCTATCACTTCTATACCACTCCTGGTGTTCCCCACTGGTGAATGTTACCTATCACTTCTATACCTCTCCTGGTGCTCCCCACTGGTGAATGTTACCTTTCACTTCTATACCTCTCCTGGTGCTCCCCACTGGTGAATGTTACCTATCACTTCTATACCTCTCCTGGTGCTCCCCACTGGTGAATGTTACCTATCACTTCTATACCGCTCCGGGTGCTCACCACTGGTGAATGTTACCTATCACTTCTATACCTCTCCTGGTGCTCCCCACTGGTGAATGTTACCTATCACTACTGTACCGCTCTGGGTGCTCCCCACTGGTGAATGTTACCTATCACTTCTATACCGCTCCTGGTGCTCCCCACTGGTGAATGTTACCTATCAGTTTTATACCGCTCCGGGTGCTCCTCACTGGTGAATGTTACCTATCACTTCTATACCGCTCCGGGTGCTCCCCACTGGTGAATGTTACCTATCACTTCTATACCGCTCCTGGTGCTCCCCACTGGTGAATGTTACCTATCAGTTCTATACCGCTCCGGGTGCTCCCCACTGGTGAATGTTACCTATCACTTCTATACCGCTCCGGGTGCTCCGCACTGGTGAATGTTACCTATCACTTCTATACCGCTCCGGGTGCTCCCCACTGGTGAATGTTACCTATCACTTCTATACCGCTCCGGGTGCTCCCCACTGGTGAATGTTACCTATCACTTCTATACCGCTCCGGGTGCTCCCCACTGGTGAATGTTACCTATCACTTCTATACCGCTCCTAGTGCTCCTCACTGGTGAATGTTACCTATCACTTCTATACCGCTCCGGGTGCTCCCCACTGGTGAATGTTACCTATCACTTCTATACCGCTCCGGGTGCTCCCCACTGGTGAATGTTACCTATCACTTCTATACCGCTCCTGGTGCTCCCCACTGGTGAATGTTACCTATCACTTCTATACCGCTCCTTGTGCTCCCCACTGGTGAATGTTACCTATCACTTCTATACCGCTCCTGGTGCTCCCCACTGGTGAATGTTACCTATCACTTCTATACCGCTCCTGGTGCTCCCCACTGGTGAATGTTACCTATCACTTCTATACCGCTCCTGGTGCTCCCCACTGGTGAATGTTACCTATCACTTCTATAACTCTCCTGGTGCTCCCCACTGGTGAATGTTACCTATCACTTCTATACCGCTCCTGGTGCTCCTCACTGGTGAATGTTACCTATAACTTCTATACCGCTCCTAGTGCTCCTCACTGGTGAATGTTACCTATCACTTCTATACCGCTCCTGGTGCTCCCCACTGGTGAATGTTACCTATCACTTCTATACCGCTCCGGGTGCTCCCCACTGGTGAATGTTACCTATCACTTCTATACCGCTCCTGGTGCTCCCCACTGGTGAATGTTACCTATCACTTCTATACCGCTCCTGGTGCTCCCCACTGGTGAATATTACCTATCACTTCTATACCTCTCCTGGTGCTCCTCACTGGTGAATGTTACCTATCACTTCTATACCGCTCCTGGTGCTCCTCACTGGTGAATGTTACCTATCACTTCTATACCGCTCCGGGTGCTCCCCACTGGTGAATGTTACCTATCACTTCTATACCGCTCCTGGTGCTCCCCACTGGTGAATGTTACCTATCACTTCTATACCGCTCCGGGTGCTCCCCACTGGTGAATGTTACCTATCACTTCTATACCGCTCCTGGTGCTCCTCACTGGTGAATGTTACCTATCACTTCTATACCGCTCCGGGTGCTCCTCACTGGTGAATGTTACCTATCAGTTCTATACCGCTCCTGGTGCTCCCCACTGGTGAATGTTACCTATCACTTCTATACCGCTCCGGGTGCTCCCCACTGGTGAATGTTACCTATCACTTCTATACCGCTCCGGGTGCTCCCCACTGGTGAATGTTACCTATCACTTCTATACCGCTCCGGGTGCTCCCCACTGGTGAATGTTACCTATCACTTCTATACCTCTCCTAGTGCTCCTCACTGGTGAATGTTACCTATCACTTCTATACCTCTCCTGGTGCTCCTCACTGGTGAATGTTACCTATCACTTCTATACCTCTCCTGGTGCTCCCCACTGGTGAATGTTACCTATCACTTCTATACTGCTCCGGGTGCTCCCCACTGGTGAATGTTACCTATCACTTCTATACCTCTCCTGGTGCTCCCCACTGGTGAATGTTACCTATCACTTCTATACCTCTCCGGGTGCTCCCCACTGGTGAATGTTACCTATCACTTCTATACCTCTCCTGGTGCTCCCCACTGGTGAATGTTACCTATCACTTCTATACCGCTCCGGGTGCTCCCCACTGGTGAATGTTACCTATCACTTCTATACCGCTCCGGGTGCTCCCCACTGGTGAATGTTACCTATCACTTCTATACCTCTCCTGGTGCTCCTCACTGGTGAATGTTACCTATCACTTCTATACCTCTCCTGGTGCTCCCCACTGGTGAATGTTACCTATCACTTCTATACTGCTCCGGGTGCTCCCCACTGGTGAATGTTACCTATCACTTCTATACCTCTCCTGGTGCTCCCCACTGGTGAATGTTACCTATCACTTCTATACCTCTCCGGGTGCTCCCCACTGGTGAATGTTACCTATCACTTCTATACCTCTCCTGGTGCTCCCCACTGGTGAATGTTACCTATCACTTCTATACCGCTCCGGGTGCTCCCCACTGGTGAATGTTACCTATCACTTCTATACCGCTCCGGGTGCTCCCCACTGGTGAATGTTACCTATCACTTCTATACCTCTCCTGGTGCTCCCCACTGGTGAATGTTACCTATCACTTCTATACCTCTCCTGGTGCTCGTCACTGGTGAATGTTACCTATCACTTCTATACCGCTCCTGGTGCTCCCCACTGGTGAATGTTACCTATCACTTCTATACTGCTCCGGGTGCTCCCCACTGGTGAATGTTACCTATCACTTCTATACCGCCCCTGGTTCTCCTCACTGCTGTCACCTATTGCTGCTCCCTGCTAGTGAGTGTCACTAATCTATTCTATACCCATCTGGTGCTATTCAATGTTAGATGTCACTTATCTCTTGTATACCTCCCCTCGTGCTCCTTAATTGGGAAATGCCTTTGTCGAATAGAAAAATTAAAATCCATATAGACCTCTTCGGTGTAGGGACATGTCCCCCTCAAATTGAACATATGGGAAGAGAGAAAGAACTAACACCTCAACCTCCATTGAAGTAAAACTCCATATTGAACATATGGGATTAATTATAGATGGGAATAGAAAAACTAATTATAACTAGGATGTGAGAGAGAGCTTTCTTTTAACCCTCCATTGGAGTAGGAACCTCCTGCATTGATCAGGGAATCACATCAGAGAAATTCTTTGGAAAAAAGACAGCATGTCTGAGATTTGGTTAATCAAAGAGGGAAGGGGGAGGGAAGTATGCTTCTCAGGCATATGTTTCCTCTGATCAAAGGCAAGCTCTTAGACCTTTTGGAGCCAGCAGTCTGTGATGATGAATATTGGGGTTTTGCACAGGCCTGTGGAGTCGGTAAGCCAAATCTCCAACTCAGATTCCTCAATTTCCCTGACTTCCCTTCCCTCCAGGGGCACAGATATCTTGTATCTTGGGGATCTCATAAAATTCTAAATGGCCTAGCCTATCCCACAATCAGCCCCCACATGAGGTCATCATGGCGAGGTACATGGGTGTAGCCTTGAGCTAATAAAAATGGAAGTTTGGGTCTCTGTCCATTCCGCAACACACAGTTCGCTGTGAGAGTGTTCCATTATTCCAATTGGAGTGATTATCTCTACTAAACTCTCAGCAATTTGCTTGACGTCAGGTTTAGTAATTTTCTCTCATTATTTCTTTATATTTTATGTAATTGTATATATCATATTGTTTTGTTCCCATTTTATTAATCTTATATTTTTATAAACACTGTTTACCTTTCAGGATTAAATATATAACATGTAATAGCCCTGTTCCTCTTGCTTTGTAAACCGCACCCCTGAAGCCTTACACTATCCGTAATGGGTGTCCAATTGTCCTATAGAAACAATTAGTGTTGGCAGATACTAGTGATTCCTTTTTGTTATTGCGGAGCTGGCAGTGACCGTACCAGGCTATTGTCACAGACGTTGTTTGTGGTACTACTGTGCCACAGACTGCGGGGAGCCTGGGGGCGTAAATAAGCGAACACCGGACTGTTCACTAGAGCCTCTGATGGTGAGGTTAGATTTGGCTCCCGATGAACGCCAGGTACCACTCCAGGACAGACCAACGGCCATGCAGCAGCTGGACCCAGAAGGACAGACTGGATGGAGAACTTGTATCAGAGTGCTGCAGGTAGAGTTCAAATAAGAGTGCAACAGACAGAGTTCATATCAGAGTGCAGCAGACAGAGTTTGTGTCAGAGTGCAACAGACAGAGTTGGTATCAGAGTGCAGCAGACAGAGTTTGTGTCAGAGTGCAGCAGGCGGGATTTGCACCAGAGTGCAGCAGGCGGGATTTGCACCAGAGTGCAACAGGGACAGATATGTGACCTTACACAACATAGACTGCAAACAGGAAGGTTGCTCAGGCACCTCCCCAGTGGGTAGGAAGCAATATATACATAATGTCCCACAGCCATTGGCTGGGGAGGAAATTTAAGAGGGCGGGAGTGCAAGCGCACGTGCCCTAAGGACATGGCTAGAGGACCGTCTGGAAGCATGCAGAGCATGGGGAAGGGAAGAACTGTCCGTAGCACGAGTGAGTGAAGAGACACACTGGAGACCCTGCCTGTCAGAGCAGGGTCCTGCGTGGTGCTAACAGGTATATATACAGTTGTGGCCAAAAGTATTGACACCCCTGCAATTCTGTCAGATAATACTCAGTTTCTTCCGGAAAATGATTGCAAACACAAATTCTTTGGTATTATTATCTTCATTTAATTTGTCTTAAATGAAAAAGCACAAAAGAGAATGAAGCAAAAAGCAAAACATTGATCATTTCACACAAAACTCCAAAAATGGGCCAGACAAAAGTATTGGCACCCTCAGCCTAATACTTGGCTGCACAACCGTTAGCCAAAATAACTGCGAGCAACCGCTTCCGGTAACCATCAATGAGTTTCTTACAACGCTCTGCTGGAATTTTAGACCATTCTTCTTTGGCAAACTACTCCAAGTCCCTGATATTAGAAGGGTGCCTTCTCCAAACTGCCATTTTTAGATCTCTCCACAGGGTTCTATGGGATTCAGGTCTGGACTCATTGCTGGCCACCTTAGAAGTCTCCAGTGCTTTCTCTCAAACCATTTTCTAGTGCTTTTTGAAGTGTGTTTTGGGTCACTGTCCTGCTGGAAGACCCATGACCTCTGAGGGAGACCCAGCTTTCTCACACTGGGCCCTACATTATGCTGCAAAATTTGTTGGTAGTCTTCAGACTTCATAATGCCATGCACATGGTCAAGCAGTCCAGTGCCAGAGGCAGCAAAGCAACCCCAAAACATCAGGGAACCTCCGCCATGTTTGACTGTAGGGACCGTGTTCTTTTCTTTGAATGCCTCTTTTTTTCTCTTGTAAACTCTATGTTGATGCTTTTGCCCTAAAAGCTCTACTTTTGTCTCATCTGACCAGAGAACATTCTTCCAAAACGTTTTAGGCTTTTTCAGGTAAGTTTTGACAAACTCCAGCCTGGCTTTTTTATATCTCGGTTTAAGAAGTGGGGTCTTCCTGGGTCTCCTACCATACAGTCCCTTTTCATTCAGACGCCGGATAGTACGGGTTGACACTGTTGTACCCTCGGACTGCAGGGCAGCTTGAACTTGTTTGGATGTTAGTCGAGGTTCTTTATCCAACATCCGCACAATCTTGCGTTGAAATCTCTTGTCAATTTTTCTTTTCCGCCCACATCTAGGGAGGTTAGCCACAGTGCCATGGGCTTTACACTTCTTGATGACGCTGCGCACGGTAGACACAGGAACATTCAGGTCTTTGGAGATGGACTTGTAGCCTTGAGATTGCTCATGCTTCCTCACAATTTGGTTTCTCAAGTCCTCAGACAGTTCTTTGGTCTTCTTTCTTTTCTCCATGCTCAATGTGGTACACACAAGGACACAGGACAGAGGTTGAGTCAACTTTAATCCATGTCAGCTGGCTGCAAGTGTGATTTAGTTATTGCCAACACCTGTTAGGTGCCACAGGTAAGTTACAGGGGCTGTTAATTACACAAATTAGAGAAGCATCACATGATTTTTCCAACAGTGCCAATACTTTTGTCCACCCTCTTTTTTATGTTTGGTGTGGAATTATATCCAATTTGGCTTTAGGACAATTCTTTTTGTGTTTTTTCATTTAAGACAAATTAAATGAAGATAATAACAAAGAATTTGTGTTTGCACTCATTATCAGGAAGAAACTGAGTATTATCTGACAGAATTGCAGGGGTGTCAATACTTTTGGCCACAACTGTACATCCCATGAGTTGGAATCCGTTGTGTATATACCATACACTCACTGTTAGTTCCCCAATAAGTGGCCTAGTAGTGGGAGCAGCCGCTGTGGCGTCCATCCTTAATCAGTGAATTGCGTAATTGCCCTGACAGTTGGAGGCAGCTGAGTTGCGTCCCGTGACAAACTGGTGACAGCGGCGGGATCTGCTGATCTCTCTGGTGTCATCAGTGAAAAGTGGTAACAGTTGTGGGAGCTCCTCTCTAATAACGTCTATACCGCTCCTGGTGCAATGGTGAATGTCACCTGTCACTTTTATACTGCTCTCTGTGCTCCCCACTGCTGAGTGCCACCGATCACTTCTGCACCGCTCTTGGCGCCAGTTATGAGGGCGTGGTCACATGGGAGGGATGTGGAGCCCTGTGGAGTTATGTTGTTTTACTGTCAAGTTTTTCTTTCCGCAGTTTCCCAGACTCTCCTTGGTTCTTCAGAACACCCAGGGAATGAGGTGAGATGACGGATCATGAGAAGTTTATTAACTTTGACTTTGTCCAATTATTCATTGTTTTTAAGATCAAATCAAAGTGTCGAACTTAAGTGATAATCACCTATCATATTAGTTTCCACTGGGGAGATGCAATGAATCTAACTGCATAGACTAGTATGTGTATGTGTGTGTGTGTGTATATATATATATATACCCACTGCTCAAAAAAATAAAGGGAACACTTAAACAGCAGAATGTAACTCCAAGTAAATCAAACTTCTGTGAAATCAAACTGTCCACTTAGGAAGCAGCACTGATTGTCAATCAATGTCACATGCCAAAACACTGGCCAGAAAGCATTGGTACTGAGATGTGGTCTGTGGTCCCCACCTGCAGAACCACTGCGTTATTGAGGGTGTCTTGATAATTGCCAATAACAGTTGTCTATTCCATTTGCACAACAACATGTGACATTGATTGACAATCAGTGCGGCTTCCTAAGTGGACAGTTTGATTTCACAGAAGTTTGATTGACTTGGAGTTACATTCTGTTGTTTGTGTTCCCTTTATTATTTTGAGCAGTGTATGGATAAGCAGATGAAGTGAAAAGCCCAAATTAACAGAATACCATAGTTAACTGCCATCTATGTAATTGTAAAATCTATAAAGCCATATCATAGTTTTCATTATGGATAAAATGAAGCAAAATCAAGCAGAATATTAACCCCTTCACCTCGAAACCTGTTTTCACCTTGATAACCAGGCCAATTTTTACAATTCTGACCAGTGTCAATTTATGAGGTCATAACTCTGGAACGCTTCAACGGATCCCGGTGATTCTGAGTGTGTTTCATGATAGTGGTAAAATTCGTTCAATATGACCTGCATTTATTTGTGAAAATATCAGAAATTTGATGACAATGTAGGGAAAATTTTGCAAGTTTCAAATTTTGATGCCCTTTAACCATACAGTTATGTCACACACCATAGTTTATAAATAATATTTCTCTCATGTCTACTTTACATCAGGAACATTTTTGTAACATTCTTTTTAGGAAGTTATATGAGATAAAATATAAAAGTTGACTGGCAATTTCTCAATATTCCAAAAAAATTTACAAAAGTGACTTTGAGGGGGCTGTGTGACAGAAAATACCCAACAATGACACCATTATAAAAACTGCACCCTCAAGGTGTTCAAAATCATATTCAAGACGTTTATTAACCCTTCAGGTGCTTCACAGGAATTAATGGAATGTGGAAGGAAAAATTGAACATTTAAGTTTTTTTCACAAAAATTGTACTTTTGACCCCAATTTTTTAAGTTTCACAAGGATACCAGGAAAAATGGACACCACATTTCTTGTGCAATTTCTCCTGAGTATTCCGATACTCCATATGTGGGGGAAAACTACTGTTTTGGTGCATGGCAGGGCTCAGAAGGGAAAGACCACCATTTGACTTTCTGAATGCAAAATTAGCTGGAATCATTAGCAGAGGCCATGATGTGTTTAGTGAGCCCCTGATGTGCCTAAAGTGACCCCATTTTGGAAACTAGACCCATCAGCGAACTTATCTAGATGTGTGGTGAGCACCTTAACCCCCAGGTGCTTCACAGAAGTTTATTATGCTGAGCCATAAAAATTAAAAGATTAAATTTTTGCCACAAAAATGTCTTTTTAGCCCTATTTTTGTATTTTCACAAGGGTAACAGGTGAAAATGCATCATACAATTTGTCCTGATGTGGAGGAAATCTACTGTTTGGGCAAATGGCAGGGTTGGAAGGGAAGGAGTGCCATTTGACTTTTTGAATGCAAAATTTACTGGAATCATTAGCAGAAGCCAGGTCGCGTTTGGAGAGCCCCTGATTTACCTAAAGAATGGAAATCCTCCACCTGAAGTGACCCCATTTTATAAATAGACCCCTCAAGGAACTTATCTAGATGTGTGGTGAGTACCTTGAATGCCAGGTGCTTCATAGAAGTTTATAATGTTGAGCGATGAAAATAAAAAAAAAATAAATCACATTTTCCCCACAAAAATTTTTTAGTCACAAATTTTTTATTTTCACAATGGTAACAGGAAAAAATAGACCCCAAAATTTGTTGCGCAATTTCTCCTGA
Organism: Dendrobates tinctorius; assembly: GCF_039654945.1. Lineage (NCBI taxonomy): Eukaryota > Metazoa > Chordata > Amphibia > Anura > Dendrobatidae > Dendrobates > Dendrobates tinctorius. Next base: position 1,269,412 of record NW_027362074.1, on the reverse strand, counting down.
GTGTACAGATACCCCATATGTGGGAGAAAACTACTGTGTGGGCATACAGCAGGGCTCAGAATGGATGGAGTATCGTTTTGGAAGGCACATTTTGATGGAATGTTCTGTGGGTGTCATGTTGCATTTGGAGAGCTCTTGATGTGTCTAAACTGTGGAAAGTTGAGCTGCAGTCAATACCGCTTGCCCGATGACCAATGGGTTCTATCTATACGTAACCCCAGGCCTACAAGGCAAAGTTCTGGAGGTGTTTCCCGCACCTCCTCGAGAACAAGATGGAGACAATGATGCCATCAAGCAGGCCCTGATAAGGAATATCAGATGATCCCTGAAGAGCACCACAAAAAGTTCCAGACATTCCAATGTGAAATTTTGGTGATATAGTGGACGGGCTCAGAACCAGCTTTGACAAGTGGGCCCGTCTATAGATTACCTGTCACGATCCCACCGCTGACACCAATATGTCACGATCCCACCGCTGATACGGGTATGTCATGGACGGAGGGACGTGACACACTGCCAGCACACGGCGATCACAGGCTCAGTGGGGGCTTATCTTAGTTATCCCACCACTGGCACCATGTGACAAAAATACATCAAGCTAGTCTTGTCCTAACAATTTATCGCATGGGGGTTATTTTGGATGCCCCACCACTGATAACAACCTTCCAAGAACTGCGGAGATTTATGTATATCCCACTTTCTCAGTTCCACTTTGGAACTCGCAGCTCTACGGCGCCCCCTTATCCTCAGGTCAGTCAGGGAACTACACCTAGGATAATTATTCGCCAGACGGGCTGCTTGTTGTGCACAGGCGATTAGACCACTGCAGTAAGGGAATTATCAATGCTCTGGCCTCAGCCACCCAATTAGGATATAAGACCCTTGCTTACTGCCAGCTAGCGCAACCAACCAAACACACCACGCCGCCACCAGCTCCTGGTTTCTCTGCTTAAGTTATAGACTTAATAGAGGGGTTCGAAGCCAACCCAATTCAGTAGCATAATTATCTACAGGCACGTGTTCATTTCTTAGAGCATGAAGACAGACTGATAATTTTATGATTTATTCCCCAAAGGCGGGCAGTGATTACATAGATAAAAAGTTGTTACAAAGTTGAGACATTAGATATGTACATTGCAAATATAAAATAACAGGGATGAAAAGCAGAAATTAAACTTACAGTTGCTCAATTGTCTTTAGGAAAACCATGTGGCCGGGGGATGGGCAGGCCGCCAGCCAGACATCTCCTGACATTTGGTGGGTCCTTTCAGCAGGAAAACTCCAGCTTAACTGCCTGGTTTGTTCACCGGCATGCCTTATGGCCTCTGCTGTGTGACATCACAGAAGGGGTTGGCTGGAGAGGTTCATCCCCCCTTTTCTCTAAGTTGCACTCCAACTAAAAACTTACACTAACTATATCTCGACGAGGAAAGCTCGTATAAACACGCAATGGTATCATTTTTCCCAGTTTATCGAATACAGTAATTAAAAACCAAACATGCAGTAGCTCCGTTATACCATTTGGGAGTAATCCATATCTCCATTTCTGGGGGTGTTAGAACTTCACAAGAGCCACCGTAGAGAAGCCGGGTCCGTGCAGATCACAGAAATGTCCGTTTCATTTTTCTGTCGCGACCGGAGCCCGCGCTAGGCTTATTTTAATATCTTTCATTCATATGCTTGCCCCGCATGGTTCAAACAAAGACAGACATTCTTTCACTTAAGCTGGAGTCACACATAGCGACTTACCAGCGATCCCGACAACGATATCAACGTGTCAGGAACGCTGGTAAGTCGCTATGTGATCGCTGGTGAGCTGTCAAACAGACAGCTTCACCAGCGATTAGCACAGCGACGCCGCGCGCACGGCATCGCTGTGTTCGTTAGCGCTGATGCCATATTCATGTCAAAAATAGAATTAAAATAAAAAATATTGTTATTCTCACCTTCCGACATCCCGCGCAGCATTCCCGCCTCTCTCCACGCTCCGGTCCCAGTAATCCTTTGCGAGAATTACCACGATGACGTCCGTTCTCGCGGGATCACGAAGTCTCGCGGTCATTCTTGCAAAGGATTTCTGGGACCGGAGCGTGGAGAGAGGCGGGAATGCTGCGCGGGACGTCGGAAGGTGAGAATAACTATATTTTCTATTTTTTTTATTATTTTACAGCTGATCGCTGGTCTCCCGCCTGTCACACGCAGCAATGCGTGCTGGCCAGCGGGAGGTCAGCGACGCAAAAAAATGTCCAGAGGTTTCTTGCAGCGATCAGCGATACCGACAGGGGGGGGCGGTCGCTGATCGCTGTCACACACAGCGATCTCGCTGGTGTGATCGCTGTTGTGTCACAAAACTTGTCACTCAGCAGCGATCTTGCTAGCGAGATCGCTATGTGTGACGGGGCCCTTAGCTAATCAACATTCCTTAGCTACACAGGAAATGGCCGGTGTCCTATTACCAATTCAGACACAGAGCTGTAGGCAGAGAGGACACACACACAGCTGCTAAGGAGGGGGGGATGCTGCAGCTATGACAGGCTGATTTTCTCATCAGTAGAGTAGCAATGGGAGATTCTAGAATGTTCCAAAAAATCATATCTACTTAGCATTACATTACTACTTTCGAGGAGTTGAAGGACATGATAGTAAAGGACCAATTTCTGCAATTTTGCCCTTTGGAGGTGTGACAGTTCGTGATAGACCAGGAGCCAAAGGAGACTGCTAAAGTAGCACAGATTGTCGGTACCTATGAGGCCAGTCATATATGTGAGGTGCATAAGTCAGTTGTCACTAGCTGGAAATGGAGGTAAGCAGCACCCAATGCCCCTGTGATGTGCTCCCAGGGCTGCCACTAGGAATTTCAGGGCCCCATACTGGCAAAATTTTCGGGGCCCACTTGAGACTCCGCCCAGGCTCCACCCCAGCCCCGCCTCCACCCCTCAAACTGTCCACAGTCCCACCGCTTTCTCTTGGAAAAACTCCATTTCTCACCAATCACACATCAACAGTTCCCATCACCAGATCACACAGATAACCGGCTGCTTTTGTTTTGGCCAAAAGATTTTTTTAAGCCGCCACCATAACATGGTAGACACTTTTGGCCGAGCTCTACTCTACTGTAACCTATTAAATATTGTTAAAATATGCAATACAATTTAGATATATTTTTATTTTTCAATTTTTAAAATGACCAATAATATCACATACAAGGAACAAATACCGTCACACCATGTCCAGACCACATATTACCACCACATGGTGACCAATAATACCACATACAAGCAACAAATACCACAACGCTATGACCAGACCACATATTACTAGCACAGTGACCGAATAATATCACATACAAGGAACAAATACCACTGCGCCATGACCAGACCACAAATTACCACCACAGTGACCGAATAATATCAAATACAAGGAACAAATACCACCGCACCATGACCAGACCACATATTGCTACCAAAGTGACCAAATAATCACATACAAGGAACAAATACCACCACACCATGACCAGACCACATATAACCACCACAAAGTGACCAAATAATAGCACATACAAGGGACAAATACCGCAACACCATGTCCAGACCACATATTACCACATAGTGAATGAATACTATACTGATCAGTAATAAAAAAACACAATACTATCACCATAAGTGTCATTATACACAGGAGATCGGTACTTAGTATGCAGTGTCTGTGTACAGGTAATATAGTGATCAATGACATTATACACAGGAGGTCTGTATATAATGTACAGGTAATACAGTGATCACTGGTGACATTATACACAGGACCTCTGTATATAGTATGCAGTGTATAGTGTCAGTGTATAGGTAACACACTGACTAACCAGTGATGTCTCTAGGTGAAGTCCTTCATCTTTGCTTTTCATCTTTCATCCAGCACAGACCGCCATCACTTCTTCCAGCCAGAACGCGTCTCTGCAGGAAATAACACAGTTATCTAGAGCTCCACTTCTAGAACACATTACTTATTTTTTTCTCAACTTCTACATCACACCACATGAAGAAAAAAAGGCAACATAGTGTCGCTCTGCACAGTAACAGGACCACCCCCCATTTAAAACAGTATACTCATAAAATAAATACATCACTGCATTAATAATATCCCTTAATTAGCCCTTAAGGTAATAATATCCCCCATCCTGGCCCCCGTGTTTTGCACTCCTGGCTTCAGCCATATGTTCTCTCATCCTACCCTCATGAGTATCCATTCTGCCCCATATGATCTCCCCATCAGTCTCCATTGTATCCATCCTGCCCCATGATCCTACATGATCTGTCTCCAACCCTGCCCCATCTGTCTGCAACCCTGCCCCATCTGTCTCCGATCCTGCCCCCAGTGTCTCCAATCCTGCCCCATGTCTTTCATCCTGCCCCCTGTGTCTCCAATCATGCCCCGTATCTCCATTTTGCCCCGTGTCTCCAATCATGCCCCCATGTCTTTCATCCTGCCCCGTGTCTTCAATCCTGCCCCGTGTCTCCATTCTGCCCCGTGTCTACAATCCTGCCCCGTGTGTCTCCAATCATGCCCCATATCTCCATTCTGCCCCCTGTGTCTCCAATCATGCCCCATATCTCCATTCTGCCCCGTGTCTCCAATCATGACCCATATCGTTCATCCTGCCCCCTGTATCTCCAATCATGCCCCGTATCTCCATTCTGCCCCGTGTCTCCAATAATGCCCGGTATCTCCATTCTGCCCCAGGTCTCCAATCATGCCCCCAGTGTCTCCAATCATGCCCCCATGTCTTTCATCCTGCCCCGTGTCTCCATTCTGCCCCCTGTGTCTCCAGTCATGCCCAGTATCTCCATTCTGCCCCATGTCTCCAATCATGCCCCATATCTCCATTCTGCCCCCTGTGTCTCCAATCATGCCCCATATCTCCATTCTGCCCCGTGTCTCCAATCATGACCCATATCATTCATCCTGCCCCCTGTATCTCCAATCATGCCCCTTATCTCCGTTCTGCCCCTTGTGTCTCCAATCATGCTGCCATGTCTTTCATCCTGCCCGTGTCTCCAATCCTGCCCCTGTGCCTCCAATCCTGCCCCCATGTCTTTCATCCTGCCCCATCTCCAATCCTGCCCCGTGTCTTCATTCTGCCCCGTGTCTCCAGTCCTGCCCCCTGTGCCTCCAATCATGCCCCATGTCTCCATTTTGCCCCCGTGTCTCCAATTATGCCCCCAGTGTCTCCAGTCATGCCCCTGTATCTCCAATCATGCCCCCTGTATCTCCAATCATGCCCCCAGAGTGTCTGCAATCATGCCCCCTGTATCTCCAATCCTGCCCGTGTGTCTCCAATCATGCCCCATCTCCATACTGCCCCCAGTGTCTCCAATCCTGCCCATCTCCGTCCTGTCCCCCATGTCTCCAAAGTCCAATCTGCCCTTGTGCCTCCATCTGCCCTGGCAGGATGGAGACACATGGTCCATGTTCCGGCAAAGATGCCGCTGCTGTGTGAGCTGCTGAAGGACCTGTGGTGATGTCGTCGTCATGTGATCAGGGGGCGGAGCTGATTAATGGTGAAGGCCTGTGGTAATGATGACGTCACTACAGGTTCTTCAGTGCTTCGGCCGCAGCGCACAGCACTTGGGGCCCGATGACTAGAAGCTCAGGAGCGGGGCCCCTGACCTGCGGGCCCCCTTCTGTACTGTTGTTCACCGGGCCCCATACAGCAGTAAGGGCGGTAATGCCCTGATGGTGACCCTATGTGCTCCTCCGGGGGTATCGCCCCATCTGGCTCCCGGCCGACATTTGATTCTTGCTGGTGCTTTACCTGCAACCAACCTGTACATATTAGTACCACCTGCCCAGAGAGGCAGAAGAAGAACTCCATATCCAAGGTCAAGGGACCCAATGCAGCTGTTATTTTTGTGGGTGGGGCAGTTGAGAGAAGGCCTGTGACAACTTGTAGTCAGTTACTGTGGGCGACACAGTCATTGGGGGGCTCAAGAACACTGGTGCAGAATAAACTTTCATCCGCCCTGTATTGGTGTTCCCTGAAGAACTTATCTTTGGGAAGACCCTGGCTATCAATGAAATTTGGGGTTTCCGATTGCCGCTGGTCAGCGCTTTCCTGGACTGGGGTGCTAGTGTGGCGCCACTGAGGGTTCAGTTGCCACAGAGGTACTGCACCTCCTCCTGAGGTGTGGTGCCCCACCATCCAGGTAGGTTGGAGGCTCCTGACCATGCTCCAACACTTGCATCCCACACAACACAGTAGTTCAGCAAAGCCACATTGCGGCTCCCTACTTGGAGTGTAGCAGAGCACCTTTGGTGGCTCCCTGCTTGGAACACGAAACGTGCTGGGAGGCGGGTGGAGTTAGAATACATAAAAGAGCGGAAGGTTTAGAATTTCAGGTCAGTCGGTCAGTCAGTCAGTGAGGAGAGAAGATCCCTGGGAGAGGGATGGAGGAAGGAGGTGCTGCAGCAGATCTCAGTGACCTGGGTCTGCTGGTACAGGAAAGGAAAGAAGGAGAAAGACATTGAACAGAAACCTGATCTTCCATAAGAAGGAAAGACTAGTACGGAACGTAGGAGTAAAAAGGGAACAGAGGACGTGGGTTAGGAGAGAACCCTGCCTAGAAGTTCTAAGCGCAAGGCCGGGGCCCGGTCCCCGAGGTTGTATGGATACTAATGGTCCTGCAGCAGACAACGGAGGAGTAGTGGGCTGTAAATGCACCATTCCCATCTCAGACTTGGGGGCACAACAGCAACTTTGATGGTGAGCCGGGACTCAGGAGCAAGGAGCCCCCGAAGCAGGCTACAGCTGTCTGCCGTACAAGGAAAGTTCTTGGGAACATCTGTCAGGAGGAACTCCAGTGTAACTCAGTACTAGGAGTACTTCACTTAAAGGCGCTATAAGAGGAGACGTTCAGAAAGGCACATGTTGGTGGAGTGTTGGAAGGGAGCATTCCATCTGACCTGGAGGTTGACTGAGTCCCTGACCCGGAGGACACAGCATGGAGGCAGGCACCTGTGTGTACTACAGACTGTGAGTAAAGCTTTGGAACTACAAGCCTTGGTGTCCTCCATTCACTCCTGCGACAACACCCCTGGTGCCGCTGCATCTGGGTGCCAGCTTCTGCACTGCCTGCGCCTCTCCTCTACCCCTACATCTACACTGCCCTGGGACTACAGCTCCACCTGTGGGGAGCTTCATCATCTTGGCTGCAACACCCCACCAGTCCCAGAGGATCTGCATGCAGCGTCGGCTCAACATCTCACTTGCCGAACACCACAGGTGGCGTCACAAACTATTCATTCAGTTTACCACATTCCACCATTTCAATTCCCCCATTGCTTGGGCGCCCAGGGCCACGGAGCGGGTCACTGCTGCTGTGACACACCCCGCTGATACCGGCCCGGTACCGAGTTCCCCACAGCCCTGGGAGGGCGACCCACTAGGAGAGGGTTGAGGGAAGTAGGGGGAATCTTCCAACAAATGTTTTATTGGGGACCAATCTGGGACGGTTGGTCGCTCAATACATCTCTGACAACCCTCCCAGATCTGGTACTTCAGTTAATTCAGATGTTGATAATGTGGATGACAATGTTTTGCATGATGATAATTTGTTTCATTGTACAGGAGAACTTAGCCATATCACGCTGCAGGGTGATGTTGCTGAGGATCCCCTAAAAGGAGCCAGCATTAGTGCTAAGGGCGATGGGGACAGGAATGAGGATCATGAAGAAGGTGGTCACGTGCAGCTTCACGATGGACTGTGACATGGCTGCTGGTACTGTAGCTGCCCGATGATTAGCACTGCTCCTAAGGTATTGGGGGAGGTTGGGAAAGTGTTACCCTCAGCCTGTCAGTATGTTGTGAAAGTGGCATCCCAGCCTGTCAGAAGGGTAGGAAAGCGTTAACCACAGTATTTCAGGATGGACGCAAAGTGGTGTGAAAGTGGCACCCACAGTCTCTCAGGGTGGTGGGAAAGTCTTATCTAGAACCTGCCAGGATGGTGGGAAAGTATTGTTCCCCTGGGAGACAGCCTACATCGCTGCTGTAACTCTAAATCGCAGTGCCCAGAACGCAAGAGCTATTGAGGATTGGAATTCAACTGGCAGTTGTCCCTGGACACAGCTGAGGGAGGTATTCCAGGCCTACACGACCACCTTCACTGGTACCAGGGAAGACGCAGCTAGCCATCCACCACATAGACACCAGGAATCACCCACCACACTGGCAATCTGTTTACTGTGTCTCCCTGGAGTTGACAAAGAACATCAAAAGGGAGATAGACATAATGCTATGGCGGGGGGTGATCCAAAAGTGTGTGGGCCTTGCCTGTAGTCCTGGTCTCACAAAATGAACGGACAACCCGGTTCTGCAAGGACTACAGTAGGCTAAATGTCATCACAACTCCTGATGTGCTCCCACTGTCATGCATCGATGAGCTGCTGGATCACTTAGCCAGTGCCTGTTATTTGACAATCATAGACTTGAGTCAGGGGTTTGTATTATTGACCGTGTCAGGGGTACAGCAGGTGAAGTAAGTATTGAACACCATCAATTTTCAAAGCAAATCTATTTCTAAAGGCTCTGACATGAAATGCTCACCAGACGTTGGTAACAACCCATCCAATCCACACCGGAATCACCATAGATGGCCATAAATTATGTGTAATAATGAGAAGTTACACAGGGAAAAAGTATCGAATACCTGAAGAAAGAAAGGAGCAAAAAGCTCGGAAAAATCCTGACACCGGCTGAAATCTATCAGTAATTGGAAAGCAATCCTGCGACTTAGTGAAAAAAAATATTCGCTGGTTCAACTGACGGCCGATAAAAAGGTGTCTCATTACCAAGAATTAAATTGTCACTTCACCTATCAGCAATAAATACTCACCTGAAGCATTCGTTTTCTTGTACGTGTGCAGTGATTTTCTCTGAACTCATTACCAAGATGTATATAAACTGTAGGAACAGAAAGAGCGCAATAGGCTCTTATCTGATATTGACAGAAGTAGGAGATTCACTCACCCTTTTTCCGGAGAGGTTGAGCATATAAGATCCGTGGTCAGCTTGCTGCACGTCTGAAGGTCCACTCCGTGACCGCCAAAATATCAATCTTTTTATGGAACTAATTCATGGACTTGTGTGCGCTGCTTGAAAAAATACCATTTCCAAATTATATTGAAAGATTAACCATTTATTTCCCAAGGCGTCTCAAAGTAAATATTACTTCTTCCTCAGGGGATGACATCCTCACCGCTGCTGCCCGCTCCACAGGTATCTTGTGCACTGTTTTTGTACTCAAGACACCCTGAGCAAGTGCAGTGCGGTGTTCCTGACACCAACCAGAGTGCACCTCATTCTACTTACTGTGCTTCTGATTAGGTGATCACCTGAACCAAATCTAATTTAACGAAGGAAAGTATAAAATCCCTGCTGTGGTGTTCACAATCCTCCTGCAATAGGACAAGCTGGACGGCAAAACAAGTGCTAGTAATATCCCAAAAGTAATAGGAATTAAAAAATAACTTTTAACCATGCCACAGGAGATGAAAAGAAAAGTCTTGAGTAAGGAAAAGAAGGGCTCAATTCCGGCTTTACTAGCAGAGGGATACAGTGAGCGCCATGTTGTCTCCATCCTTACTGAAGCTTGTGCTGTTCGCACAGATGTGTGGCCCCTGAGTGCCGGTCTTGGCCCACAGAGGAACGCCTGGACTGACGCCTGGCAAGGGCTTATTTACAAGTCAGTATTTTGTATCGCTATTTGTAAGCCAAAGCTCGGAGAGGAACAATCAGAGGAAAGTAGAATGCAAAGATTGACAACTGTTCTGCGGTTTGGGGACACTCCTGGTTTTAGCATAGAAATAATGATGTGTGAATTATGCCCAGCAAGGACTCGGCTGTGTGACCGAGACTCAGGCAGGACGAGATAGCGGTAGAGATGAGCCCATCAAGCAGAATTCAGATTTGCCTGTTTTTTTCCAGAAATGTAATTCATAAAAAGTTATTGTTGCAAATTTACTGTAACTTTATTATGATCTGGGGTCGGGGGTCTCTGCAGACTCCAGCGCATAATAAACATAAGGTGTTAAAAAAAAATCCTTCTACTCCCTCACCGCCCCTCAACATCACCACGCTGGACCTCGCCACATCCTCTGCTCCTCACGCTGAAATCCTCATGCCTTTCACGCTGAGCATCAACTTCATGTTCTGATATGGATGGGAGGATTCTGTGCAAGGTCATGACATCACTGCGCGCTCTGTGACTGTGCGCTCTGACTGCGCGCTCTGAGACTGCACGCGCATCAACAGAACTGTCCCAACCTTATCAGACCATGAAGATGTGGCGAGGACCCTACACGTGACAGTGAGGAGCAAAGAGGTGGGTGGTGAGGTGAGTGTAAGGATTGATAACCCTTCATGGCCACTGGACATCATTTTCCTGAATCTGTGAGGAAGTGAATTACAAAAATTCACACTGCTGAATGCAGATTTTTGGAAAATTCAGGTACATTTCAATTCCACTCAAATGTATTTGTTCATCTGTAGCTACTGGCGTTTGCACGTAAACAATTAAATATTTCTATTCATTGACAACAAGCAGAATTTGCAGTGGCGCACGCTCTTCCCAGCTGTGGCACACCCTCTTTTCGGCAGTGGCGCACGCTCTTCCCGGCTGTGGCACACCCTCTTTTCGGCAGTGGCGCACACTCTTCCCGGCAGTGGCGGACGCTCTTTTCGTCAGTGGCACACGCTCTTCCCGGCAGTGGCAAATGCTCTTTTCGGCAGTGGTGCATGCTCTTCCCGGCTGTGGCACACCCTCTTTTCGGCAGTGGCGCACACTCTTCCCGGCAGTGGCGGACGCTCTTTTCGTCAGTGGCACACGCTCTTCCCGGCAGTGGCAAATGCTCTTTTCGGCAGTGGTGCATGCTCTTCCCGGCTGTGGCACACCCTCTTTTCGGCAGTGGCGGACGCTCTTTTCGGCAGTGGCGCACGCTCTTCCCGGCTCTTTTCAGCAGTGGCGCACGCTCTTCCCGGCAGTGGTGGACGCTCTTTTCAGTAGTGGTGCACGCTCTTCCCGGCAGTGGCGGACGCTCTTTTCGGCAGTGGCACACGCTCTTCCCGGCAGTGGCACACCCTCTTTTCGGCAGTGGCGCACGCTCTTCCCAGCAGTGGCGGACCCTCTTTTTGGCAGTGGTGCACGCTCTTCCCGGCTGTGGCACACCCTCTTTTCGGCAGTGGCGCACGCTCTTCCCAGCTGTGGCACACCCTCTTTTCGGCAGTGGCGCACGCTCTTCCTGGCTGTGGCACACCCTCTTTTCGGCAGTGGCGCACACTCTTCCCGGCAGTGGCGGACGCTCTTTTCGTCAGTGGCACACGCTCTTCCCGGCAGTGGCAAATGCTCTTTTCGGCAGTGGTGCATGCTCTTCCCGGCTGTGGCACACCCTCTTTTCGGCAGTGGCGGACGCTCTTTTCGGCAGTGGCGCACGCTCTTCCCGGCTCTTTTCAGCAGTGGCGCACGCTCTTCCCGGCAGTGGTGGACGCTCTTTTCAGTAGTGGTGCACGCTCTTCCCGGCAGTGGCGGACGCTCTTTTCGGCAGTGGCACACGCTCTTCCCGGCAGTGGCACACCCTCTTTTCGGCAGTGGCGCACGCTCTTCCCAGCAGTGGCGGACCCTCTTTTCAGCAGTGGTGCACGCTCTTCCCGGCTGTGGCACACCCTCTTTTCGGCAGTGGCGCACGCTCTTCCCAGCTGTGGCACACCCTCTTTTCGGCAGTGGCGCACGCTCTTCCCGGCTGTGGCACACCCTATTTTCGGCAGTGGCGCACACTCTTCCCGGCAGTGGCGGACGCTCTTTTCGTCAGTGGCACACGCTCTTCCCGGCAGTGGCAAATGCTCTTTTCGGCAGTGGTGCATGCTCTTCCCGGCTGTGGCACACCCTCTTTTCGGCAGTGGCGGACGCTCTTTTCGGCAGTGGCGCACGCTCTTCCCGGCTCTTTTCAGCAGTGGCGCACGCTCTTCCCGGCAGTGGTGGACGCTCTTTTCAGTAGTGGTGCACGCTCTTCCCGGCAGTGGCGAACGCTCTTTTCGGCAGTGGCGCACGCTCTTCCCGGCAGTGGCACACACTCTTTTCGGCAGTGACGCACTCTCTTACCGGCTGTGGCACACCCTCTTTTTGGCAGTGGCGCACACTCTTCCCGGCTGTGGCACACCCTCTTTTCGGCAGTGGCGCATGCTCTTCCTGGCAGTGGCGAACGCTCTTTTCGGTAGTGGCGCACGCTCTTCCCGGCAGTTGCACACACTCTTTTCGGCAGTGGCGCACGCTCTTATCGACTGTGGCACACCCTCTTTTCAGCAGTGGCGCACGCTCTTTTCGGCAGTGGCACACACTCTTTTCGGCAGTGGCACACACTCTTTTCGGCAGTGGCGCACCCTCTTTTTGGCAGTGGCGCACGCTCTTCCCGGCAGTGGCAAACGCTCTTTTCCGCAGTGGCAAACGCTCTTCCCGGCAGTGGCACACCCTCTTTTCGGCAGTGGCGCACACTCTTCCCGGCTGTGGCACACCCTCTTTTCGGCAGTGGCGCACGCTCTTCCCGGCAGTGGCGAACGCTCTTTTCGGCAGTGGCGCACACTCTTTTCGGCAGTGGCGCACACTCTTTTCGGCAGTGGCGCACGCTCTTATCGGCTGTGGCACACCCTCTTTTCGGCAGTGGCGCACGCTCTTCCCGGCAGTGGCGAACGCTCTTTTCGGCAGTGGTGCACGCTCTTTTCTTCTTGTAGAAGCATTACTTTCATTTAAACTTAATCCACACCCCTACCCCATGAAGCTGCACCCCAGGGAGGTGTGGAATGGGGCACTAGTCCTGCACCTCAGCAAGGTGCACAATTTGTCATTTAATAATATTTGCAGGCATAGAGAGGGGATTTAATTAACCCTTTAATCTCTTTCTTCAGTTCAGTGAAGGAGCTGTGGAGACATCATGTGGAGGTGGAGGTAATGAGCACAAGCAGCTGGAACCGCACTGGAACTGGCTAGGAGTCCCTCAAGGTCAGGACACGGCCCTGATGGTGTGAGGGGACCCTCAGGGTCAGAACGCGGTCCTGATAATGTGTAAAGGGTCTCCTGAGGTCAGGACTTGACCCTTTATGTATATGAAAGGTCCCCCTGGCTTAGGCCACAGCCCTGATGGTGTGTGATGGGTCCCCCAAGGTTAAGACATAGCCCTGATTGATGGTGTGTAAGGGGTCCCTCAAAGTCAGCACATGGCCCTCATAATGTGTAGGGGGGTCCTCTGAAGTAAGAACTCGGCTCTGATGGTGTGAGGGGTCCCTCGAGGTCAATATATGGCCCTGATGATGTGTAAGGGGGTCCTCTGAAGTAAGGATATTGCACTTATGGTGTGTTAGTTGTCCCTCTAGCTCAGGTCACGGCCCTGATGGTGTGTGAGGGGTCCTCTGAGGTCAAGACATAGCCCCGATTGATGGTGTGAAAGGTCTATCAAGGTCAGGACACGGACCTGATGATGTTAAGGGGTGTCTTCTGAAGTAAGGACACGGACCTGATGGTGCGTGAGGGATCCCCCTAGCTCAGTTTATGGAGTGTGCAAGGGGTCTCCCGAGGTCAGGACACAACCCTGATGATGTGTAGGGGAGTCCTCTGAAGTAAGGACAAGGCACTGATGGTGTGTGAGGGGTCCCCGAGGACAGTACAAGGCCCTGATGGTGTGTGAGGGGTCCCCTGAGGTTAGGAGATGGACCTGATTGTGTGTGGTGTGAGAGGTCCCCTGAGGTCACGACATTGTCCTTACACCTTTCTCTGTGATTACAGGTGTATCGTCAGGAGTTCATCACCCAATGGAGGGCGCATGGCCTGGACGTCCTCATATGCCCTATCCTGGGCCCAGCTCTGACCATTGGATACCCTGGAAAGCTGTCAAGTATGTGACATTCTCAGATGTAGGGCAGTGTAAGCCACTTCCAGATCATCAGCTGTCGCCGTACTGTCCACGTCCCAGGGAGACCTCAGCTTACAAGAGCCATACATACGGCCTCTGGAGAAACAAGCGACGGATGGTTTTCTTATGGATGATGAGGGTTATAGCTGGGTGTTGTATTTCCCGCTGATGTGATGTCAGAATTTAACTGCTCGTCAGTTTTGTTTCTCGTCATGTGTATTTGGGAAGGGGTAGATGTGGGGTGAATGGAGTTTTGCTACTTTCTGCTCCTCTCATTCGTAGCAATCTTTGTAGAAGCCAGTGTGGCTTCTTACTGTGTAACAATTTTCCTGTGACGACCCCAGGTGCCGTATCTTACACAATCCTTTACAATCTGGTGGATTTCCCAGCCGGCGTCCTACCTGTTACCACAGTGACACATGAGGATGAGGAGGCTCTGAAGATGTATGAAGGTCATCACAAGGATTTCTGGGATAAGCTCCTTAAAGAGGTGCGTCCTGCTAAACCTCAGTGTCCCACCGGCCAGATGCAGAGGATCTTCACTTGTAGGGGTTACATTGTCAATCCCTTGTTCTGCAGGCTATGACAGACAGCGTGGGGCTCCCCGTGGCCATCCAGTGTGTGGCTCTTCCCTGGCAGGAAGAACAATGTCTTCGTCTAATGAAGGAGGTGGAGAAAGTGACCAAAGTGGAGACACAACCATGAGCGAGAAAAGGAGCGGATGTACATGATATCAATGTGACCTCATAATCAGTGCCAATAAAATTCCTCTAACATTGACCCTGTGTACAAGACTCAAACTGCTATAATACTGCTCCTATGTACAAGAATATAACTACTATAATACTGCCCCTATGTACAAGAATATAACTACTATAATACTGCCCCTATGTACAAGAATATAACTACTATAATACTGCCCCTATGTACAAGAATATAACTACTATAATACTGCCCCTATGTACAAGAATATAACTACTATAATACTGCCCCTATGTACAATAATATAACTACTATAATACTGCCCCTATATACAAGAATATAACTACTATAATACTGCCCCTATGTACAAGAATATAACTACTATAATACTGCCCCTATATACAAGAATATAACTACTATAATACTGCTCCTATGTACAAGAATATAACTACTATAATACTGCTCCTATGTACAAGAATATAACTACTATAATACTGTCCCCTATGTGCAAGAATATAACTACTATAATACTGCTCCTATGTACAAGAATATAACTACTATAATACTGTCCCCTATGTACAAGAATATAACTACTATAATACTGCCCCTATGTACAAGAATATAACTACTATAATACTGCCCCTATGTACAAGAATATAACTACTATAATACTGCTCCTATGTACAAGAATATAACTACTATAATACTGTCCCCTATGTGCAAGAATATAACTACTATAATACTGCTCCTATGTACAAGAATATAACTACTATAATACTGTCCCCTATGTACAAGAATATAACTACTATAATACTGCCCCTATGTACAAGAATATAACTACTATAATACTGCCCCTATGTACAAGAATATAACTACTATAATACTGCCCCTATGTACAAGAATATAACTACTATAATACTGCCCCTATGTACAAGAATATAACT
Organism: Dendrobates tinctorius; assembly: GCF_039654945.1. Classification (NCBI taxonomy): domain Eukaryota; kingdom Metazoa; phylum Chordata; class Amphibia; order Anura; family Dendrobatidae; genus Dendrobates; species Dendrobates tinctorius. The sequence continues at coordinate 1,253,819 of NW_027362074.1, read as the reverse complement.
ACTATAATACTGCCCCCTATGTACAAGAATATAACTACTATAATACTGCCCCTATGTACAAGAATATAACTACTATAATACTGTCCCTATGTACAAGAATATAACTACTATAATACTGCCCCTATGTACAAGAATATAACTACTATAATACTGCTCCTATGTACAAGAATATAACTACTATAATACTGCCCCTATGTACAAGAATATAACTACTATAATACTGCTCCTATGTACAAGAATATAACTACTATAATACTGTCCCCTATGTACAAGAATATAACTACTATAATACTGCCCCTATGTACAAGAATATAACTACTATAATACTGCCCCTATGTACAAGAATATAACTACTATAATACTGCCCCTATGTACAAGAATATAACTACTATAATACTGCCCCTATGTACAAGAATATAACTACTATAATACTGCCCCCTATGTACAAGAATATAACTACTATAATACTGCCCCTATGTACAAGAATATAACTACTATAATACTGTCCCTATGTACAAGAATATAACTACTATAATACTGCCCCCTATGTACAAGAATATAACTACTATAATACTGCCCCTATGTACAAGAATATAACTACTATAATACTGCCCCTATGTACAAGAATATAACTACTATAATACTGCCCCTATGTACAAGAATATAACTAATATAATACTGCCCCTATGTACAAGATTATAACTACTATAATACTGCCCCTATGTACAAGAATATAACTACTATAATACTGCCCCTATGTACAAGATTATAACTACTATAATACTGCCCCTATGTACAAGAATATAACTACTATAATACTGCCCCTATGTACAAGAATGTAACTACTATAATACTGCCCCTATGTACAAGAATATAACTACTATAATACTGCCCCTATGTACAAGAATATAACTACTATAATACTGCCCCTATGTACAAGAATATAACTACTATAATACTGCCCCTATGTACAAGAATATAACTACTATAATACTGCCCCTATGTACAAGAATATAGCTACTATAATACTGCCCCCTATATACAAGAATATAACTACTATAATACTGCCCCTATGTACAAGAATATAACTACTATAATACTGCCCCTATGTACAAGAATATAACTACTATAATACTGTCCCATATGTACAAGAATATAACTACTATAATACTGCCCCCTATATACAAGAATATAACTACTATAATACTGCCCCTATGTACAAGAATATAACTACTATAATACTGCCCCTATGTACAAGAATATAGCTACTATAATACTGCCCCTATGTACAAGAATATAGCTACTATAATACTGCCCCTATATACAAGAATATAACTACTATAATACTGCCCCTATGTACAAGAATATAACTACTATAATACTGCCCCTATGTACAAGAATATAACTACTATAATACTGCTCCTATGTACAAGAATATAACTAATATAATACTGCCCCCTGTGTACAAGATTATAACTGCTATAATACTGCCCCTATGTACAAGAATCTAACTACTATAATACTGCCCCCTATGTACAAGAATATAACTGCTATAATACTGCCTGCCCATGTACACGACTATAACTGCTATAATACTGCCCCTATGTACAAGAATATAACTACTATAATACTGCCCCTATGTACAAGAATATAACTACTATAATACTGCCCCTATGTACAAGAATATAACTACTATAATACTGCCCCTATGTACAAGAATATAACTACTATAATACTGCTCCTATGTACAAGAATATAACTACTATAATACTGCCCCTATGTACAAGAATATAACTACTATAATACTGCCCCTATGTACAAGAATATAACTACTATAATACTGCCCCTATGTACAAGAATATAACTACTATAATACTGCCCCTATGTACAAGAATATAACTACTATAATACTGCCCCTATGTACAAGATTATAACTACTATAATACTGCCCCTATGTACAAGAATATAACTACTATAATACTGCCCCTATGTACAAGATTATAACTACTATAATACTGCCCCTATGTACAAGAATATAACTACTATAATACTGCCCCTATGTACAAGAATGTAACTACTATAATACTGCCCCTATGTACAAGAATATAACTACTATAATACTGCCCCTATGTACAAGAATATAACTACTATAATACTGCCCCTATGTACAAGAATATCAATACTATAATACTGCCCCTATGTACAAGAATATAACTACTATAATACTGCCCCTATGTACAAGAATATAGCTACTATAATACTGCCCCCTATATACAAGAATATAACTACTATAATACTGCCCCTGTGTACAAGAATATAACTACTATAATACTGCCCCTATGTACAAGAATATAACTACTATAATACTGTCCCATAAGTACAAGAATATAACTACTATAATACTGCCCCCTATATACAAGAATATAACTACTATAATACTGCCCCTATGTAGAAGAATATAACTACTATAATACTGCCCCCTATGTACAAGAATATAACTACTATAATACTGCCCCTATGTGCAAGAATATAACTACTATAATACTGCCCCTATGTACAAGAATATAACTACTATAATACTGCCCCTATGTACAAGAATATAGCTACTATAATACTGCCCCCTATATACAAGAATATAACTACTATAATACTGCCCCTATGTGCAAGAATATAACTACTATAATACTGCCCCTATGTACAAGAATATAACTACTATAATACTGCCCCTATGTACAAGAATATAGCTACTATAATACTGCCCCTATATACAAGAATATAACTACTATAATACTGCCCCTATGTACAAGAATATAACTACTATAATACTGCCCCTATGTACAAGAATATAAATACTATAATACTGCCCCTATGTACAAGAATATAGCTACTATAATACTGCCCCCTATATACAAGAATATAACTACTATAATACTGCCCCTATGTACAAGAATATAACTACTATAATACTGCCCCTATGTACAAGAATATAACTACTATAATACTGTCCCATATGTACAAGAATATAACTACTATAATACTGCCCCCTATATACAAGAATATAACTACTATAATACTGCCCCTATGTACAAGAATATAACTACTATAATACTGCCCCTATGTACAAGAATATAGCTACTATAATACTGCCCCTATGTACAAGAATATAGCTACTATAATACTGCCCCTATATACAAGAATATAACTACTATAATACTGCCCCTATGTACAAGAATATAACTACTATAATACTGCCCCTATGTACAAGAATATAACTACTATAATACTGCTCCTATGTACAAAAATATAACTAATATAATACTGCCCCCTGTGTACAAGATTATAACTGCTATAATACTGCCCCTATGTACAAGAATCTAACTACTATAATACTGCCCCCTATGTACAAGAATATAACTGCTATAATACTGCCTGCCCATGTACACGACTATAACTGCTATAATACTGCCCCTATGTACAAGAATATAACTACTATAATACTGCCCCTATGTACAAGAATATAACTACTATAATACTGCCCCTATGTACAAGAATATAACTACTATAATACTGCCCCTATGTACAAGAATATAACTACTATAATACTGCTCCTATGTACAAGAATATAACTACTATAATACTGCCCCTATGTACAAGAATATAACTACTATAATACTGCCCCTATGTACAAGAATATAACTACTATAATACTGCCCCTATGTACAAGAATATAACTACTATAATACTGCCCCTATGTACAAGAATATAACTACTATAATACTGCCCCTATGTACAAGATTATAACTACTATAATACTGCCCCTATGTACAAGAATATAACTACTATAATACTGCCCCTATGTACAAGATTATAACTACTATAATACTGCCCCTATGTACAAGAATATAACTACTATAATACTGCCCCTATGTACAAGAATGTAACTACTATAATACTGCCCCTATGTACAAGAATATAACTACTATAATACTGCCCCTATGTACAAGAATATAACTACTATAATACTGCCCCTATGTACAAGAATATCAATACTATAATACTGCCCCTATGTACAAGAATATAACTACTATAATACTGCCCCTATGTACAAGAATATAGCTACTATAATACTGCCCCCTATATACAAGAATATAACTACTATAATACTGCCCCTGTGTACAAGAATATAACTACTATAATACTGCCCCTATGTACAAGAATATAACTACTATAATACTGTCCCATAAGTACAAGAATATAACTACTATAATACTGCCCCCTATATACAAGAATATAACTACTATAATACTGCCCCTATGTAGAAGAATATAACTACTATAATACTGCCCCCTATGTACAAGAATATAACTACTATAATACTGCCCCTATGTGCAAGAATATAACTACTATAATACTGCCCCTATGTACAAGAATATAACTACTATAATACTGCCCCTATGTACAAGAATATAGCTACTATAATACTGCCCCCTATATACAAGAATATAACTACTATAATACTGCCCCTATGTGCAAGAATATAACTACTATAATACTGCCCCTATGTACAAGAATATAACTACTATAATACTGCCCCTATGTACAAGAATATAGCTACTATAATACTGCCCCTATATACAAGAATATAACTACTATAATACTGCCCCTATGTACAAGAATATAACTACTATAATACTGCCCCTATGTACAAGAATATAAATACTATAATACTGCCCCTATGTACAAGAATATAACTACTATAATACTGCCCCTATGTACAAGAATATAGCTACTATAATACTGCCCCCTATATACAAGAATATAACTACTATAATACTGCCCCTGTGTACAAGAATATAACTACTATAATACTGCCCCTATGTACAAGAATATAACTACTATAATACTGTCCCATAAGTACAAGAATATAACTACTATAATACTGCCCCCTATATACAAGAATATAACTACTATAATACTGCCCCTATGTAGAAGAATATAACTACTATGATACTGCCCCCTATGTACAAGAATATAACTACTATAATACTGCCCCTATGTGCAAGAATATAACTACTATAATACTGCCCCTATGTACAAGAATATAACTACTATAATACTGCCCCTATGTACAAGAATATAGCTACTATAATACTGCCCCCTATATACAAGAATATAACTACTATAATACTGCCCCTATGTGCAAGAATATAACTACTATAATACTGCCCCTATGTACAAGAATATAACTACTATAATACTGCCCCTATGTACAAGAATATAGCTACTATAATACTGCCCCTATATACAAGAATATAACTACTATAATACTGCCCCTATGTACAAGAATATAACTACTATAATACTGCCCCTATGTACAAGAATATAACTACTATAATACTGCCCCTATGTGCAAGAATATAACTACTATAATACTGCCCCTATGTACAAGAATATAACTACTATAATACTGCCCCTATGTACAAGAATATAGCTACTATAATACTGCCCCTATATACAAGAATATAACTACTATAATACTGCCCCTATGTACAAGAATATAACTACTATAATACTGCCCCTATGTACAAGAATATAACTACTATAATACTGTCCCATATGTACAAGAATATAACTACTATAATACTGCCCCCTATATACAAGAATATAACTACTATAATACTGCCCCTATGTACAAGAATATAACTACTATAATACTGCCCCTATGTACAAGAATATAACTACTATAATACTGTCCCATATGTACAAGAATATAACTACTATAATACTGCCCCCTATATACAAGAATATAACTACTATAATACTGCCCCTATGTACAAGAATATAACTACTATAATACTGCCCCTATGTACAAGATTATAACTACTATAATACTGCCCCTATGTACAAGAATATAACTACTATAATACTGCCCCTATGTACAAGATTATAACTACTATAATACTGCCCCTATGTACAAGAATATAACTACTATAATACTGCCCCTATGTACAAGAATGTAACTACTATAATACTGCCCCTATGTACAAGAATATAACTACTATAATACTGCCCCTATGTACAAGAATATAACTACTATAATACTGCCCCTATGTAGAAGAATATAACTACTATAATACTGCCCCCTATGTACAAGAATATAACTACTATAATACTGCCCCTATGTGCAAGAATATAACTACTATAATACTGCTCCTATGTACAAGAATATAACTACTATAATACTGCCCCTATGTACAAGAATATAGCTACTATAATACTGCCCCTATGTACAAGAATATAACTACTATAATACTGCCCCTATGTACAAGAATATAACTACTATAATACTGCCCCTATGTACAAAAATATAACTACTATAATACTGTCCCATATGTACAAGAATATAACTACTATAATACTGCCCCCTATATACAAGAATATAACTACTATAATACTGCCCCTATGTACAAGACTATAACTACTATAATACTGCTCCTATGTACAAGAATATAACTACTATAATACTGCCCCTATGTACAAGAATATAACTACTATAATACTGCCCCTATGTACAAGAATATAACTACTATAATACTGCCCCTATGTACAAGAATATAACTACTATAATACTGCCCCTATGTACAAGAATATAACTACTATAATACTGCCCCTATGTAAAAGAATATAACTACTATAATACTGCCCCTATGTACAAGAATATAACTACTATAATACTTCCCCTATGTATAAGAATATAACTACAATAATACTGCCTCCTAGCTGTGAGGTTGTGTTTCAGTGGTTCTCCTGATGTCTGGAGCAAGCCTGGGGAGGGGCCACCCTGGGCGGGGAAGCTCCCCTGGCAAGGCCCAGGCTTCCCAGCCTACACTGGGACTAGCCTCCCAGGCTTCTACTAATGGGAATGTTAATCCCAAAGCCACTGTGAGTCCAGTGAATGCAGCGAGTCAAAGCTGCAGCAGTTCGGTGAAGGAGGAGAAAGCTGTGACTAAAGTTTTGGGAGGAAATCCTTCTCCAGTTCCAGCAAAGAAGCAAGAAGGAAAAGTGGTGAGTGATGGAACCCAGCAGAATGTGAAGTCTTGTCGCTCCCCAGTCAGTAAGCAGCTCCTGCCAGGTGCACAGGTGAGATCGGCCCCAGCTGTGCAGATCACCTCTCCTGCTTCCAGACAGAGACGGACGTCTTTGGAAAGGCAGACAATGCAGGAGAACCTACAGCAGCATGGCAGTATGGCACGGTCAGGACGCACACGGTCACAGTCAGGTGGCAGCGATAAACCTGCTGCGGAGCCTGCATCCAGCCAAGGGGCCACAAAACCATCCGTGGTGGACCCGCACAAGACTGTCTTCAAAACCCCTGTACCCGTGGTCAAGACTAAGCCTGTGGAGCCGGCGCGTGCACCCGAGCTGCAGCTAGCGGATGAGATACCGGGACTTGTCCGAAAACTGGGTGAGTTACAGCAGCAAAAAAAAGCGCTGCAAATGGAGGTAGACGTCATCTATAGCCTAAAGACCACTAATCCTGCCAGTAATGACGCCTATGACCTGAGACTGAACACACTGGGTGTACAGCTGGCGAGTGTTGTGCAGGACACTGAGTCTGTGCTGGAGAGCATGGGGCCCCTGGCAGAGACCTACAGGAACCGCGAGCGGTTCACCTCCTACAAGCAGGACTGTGCTGTAGAGGCCAGGACCCCTGATGTTCAGGACGGGACCCCCCAGCAGCGGACACGGCCAGTGTTACAGGCTGCCCGCTTCTGCTTCCAGGAGGGGAAACAACTGCAGCAGCAGGCAGCTCAGTGTGAACAGCAGCATGCACTGCAGACTGCAGCAGAGGCACCACAGGTCCCAGAATGCCCCACACAGGAGCAGGACAGTGTATGTGAGACTGTTTGTGCTGATGAGGCAGCCGAGTGTGAACAGGAGCACACACTGCAGACTCCAGCAGAGGCACCACAGGTCCCAGAATGCCCCACACAGGAGCAGGGCAGTATGTTTGAGACTGTTTGTGCTGATGAGGCAGCCGAGTGTGAACAGGAGCACACACTGCTGACTCCAGCAGAGGCACCACAGGTCCCAGAATGCCCCACACAGGAGCAGGACAGTATATGTGAGACTGTTTGTGCTGATGAGGCTGAGGCAGCCGAGTGTGAACAGGAGCACACACTGCAGACTGCAGCAGAGGCACCACAGGTCCCAGAATGCCCCACACAGGAGCAGGACAGTGTATGTGAGACTGTTTGTGCTGATGAGGCTGAGGCTGAAGCACAGACTGTGGCTGGTGATGCTGTGCCCATGGGGTCGGGGGTTGGAGGGGTTTCACATGCTGTAATGGACGTCGCACTGTCTGATGATAATGATGCTGCTCATGATAATGTGCATGATATGTGTGACTATCCCCCTTTGCCATCTAGTCCACAAGGTGTGACAGCCCCCCCTGCTGCAGGCCCTCTCCCTGTCAATCAGCCTAGTGTGACCCGGCAGGTGCCCCCCAGGAATGCCTGGAGCCGCGGCGCCCCATCCTTCACTTCCAGCGCCAGGTACACCGGCCAGACATTCAAACGCATTAATGTGGTGCGGTTTAAATACATAGGTGCCAAGGAGGATCTGCCACAACGCAGGTATGTGGTGAGAGAGCTGCTCTGCGGCCAGATGGGGTTTGTGGCAATTGAGATACTGGCAGTGTCTAATCTTCAGGACAGGCAGGGCTACGAGGTCAGCTTCAAGCTCATGTCTGACCTGGACAGATTCTGGGCCAATTACCCCAAGTTCAGAGATGCTGAGGGCTAGAATAAGTTTGTGTTGGTTCCTATCTCCAGGCCAGACACTGTCACAGTGAATATCACCTTCTGGAATGAGGCCGTTCCTCCACAGGACATCGAGGTGTGGCTCCGGAGACACTGTGACCTCGTCTCTGGACTCACCAAGGTCAGAGATGAGGATGGTATCTGGACAATGGGGTGGCGGGTCTTGGTAAAATTGCGGGAATGTGATAACATCACTGCCCACTTACCCAACTCCTTCTTCATTGGGAGGGAGAAGGGAAGGTGTTATTATCCCGGGCAACCCAGAAAGTGCTTCAAATGTGGTGGGAAAGGTCATCTGGCTAACGCCTGTACTGTGGTGAAGTGCAGTCTGTGTGGGGCAATCGGCCATGTCGCTGCAGACTGCCGGGACGTCAGGTGCAACCTCTGGTAGGATGGGCCACCCTCACAGGGACTGTCCAGACGCCTGGCACAACATCTGCAGAGTCTTCCCTGATGAGTTAGTGATGGCAGGGGCAGAGGCTCAGGAGGATGAGGATGTGGTGGCAGGGACACATGGGGAGGAGAAGTTAATGTCAGGAGAGATGTTGACCAGCTCAGATGCCCACCAGGAGTCCACTCAGGCAGCACCAGAGAAGCAGGGTGCAGAGGGGAACATGGAGGTCGTCCATCAGGTCCAGCAGCCTCAGATAGCCCCCCCTTCAGCATCGCTGTCTGTATCTGATGACTGGAGCATTAATAATAATAAAAGGAAGAAAAAGAACACATCCTCCCGTAAACCTGAGGCAGAATATGACACTGGTCAGATTGCTAGTAAGAACGTTCAGAATTCTGCAGGAGTTATGGTCGTGTCCAACAAGTATGGAGTTTTATCTGACTCCAATGGTGACGATTATGAGGAAGAGTTGAGAAAAGTTGATGCTGAGTGTGACAGGGACATAGAGGACCATCCCCCGCCAAAGCGGAAGCCCTTATCTGTGGACCCTCAGGTAGAGTCTGACATGGACACCAGTGGTGGACAGAACATCTCTGACTCATGATGATGGCTGTTACTTTGCTCCTTCTATATTGTGTTGTGATGGCGGGGTTCTCATTGACAGTGACCTCGAGTAATGTGAATAGCATTAAGCTGAGGAGAACTAGACACGCGGTGTATGAACATCTCAAATATCTGGACACAGATGTCATCTTCCTGCAGGAGACACGACTGACATCTCTGGGGCTTATGAGAGAGGCTGAGCGGGAATGGCAGTCCGGTCCTTCTTTCTGGTCACTGGCTGTGGAGCCTTACGCCGGGGTCGCTGCCTGTTTAACACCAATGATGTGACTGTGCATAGGATGACGGAGGTGGTCATGGGAAGATGTCTGGTCCTGGAAGTCACTGTCCATGGGAGGCGACTCCGGCTTATTAACATCTATGGGCCACAGACAGTGACTGACAGGATCCAGCTGTTTAATGACGTCAAGCCTTACCTCTTCACTTCTCTTCCAGTGGTGATGGCAGGGGACTTTAATGCCATAATGACATCAGGTGACAGCTCCTCAGGCAGGGCAGTGACCAGGGACGGTAAGGTCCTGCATAACGTCATAATGCAGGCAGGACTGATTGACGTTTTCACACAGGGTGGGCGACAGCCAAAATTCACATATTCATGTTCCAACAGGAGCAGTAGAATAGATTTTGCTTTTGTCGGTCCTACTGAGGCTGTCGGCGCCCTGAGTGAGAAGGTCGTCCCTTACTCTGATCACCTTGCCTTGTGCTTCTCTTTGGGTTCCTCTAACCGTCCGGACATTGGTAGAGGGTTGTGGAAGCTTAATTCCAGTCTCCTGGATGATGCCTATGTTCAGAGTCGTGTTCACTCCCTTATCCAGCTTCATCTAGACAGGGTTGACTTCTATGACAACATGACCGACTGGTGGGAGGACGTCAAGGAGGATATCAGATCCCTCTTAAAGAGACTGTCAGTTAATAAAGGGAGGAATAAGTACAGCCAGTACCTAAAGCTGCGCAAAGAATTGGAGTCACTGTATTCGGCGGGCGGGGATGACAAAGTGAAGATCGACCGGCTGAAATCTGAGATAAAGCAGTATCAGTATAGCAGGTATACCTCCCTGGTTCTTGAACGGGATTACGGGTCCTTAGGGGCCCCTGATCCCTTTGAGAATTGCAGGGAGAGGGTGGCCAAAAAAATGGTCGCGGGTCTCACCGACTCCCAGGGTGTTTTGCAGGATTCACGGGAGGGTATCCTAGAGGTGGTGAGATCTTACTATGCTGACTTGTTTCAGAGGAAAGTTTTGGATAAAGATAAGATGACTCAATTCTTGGAGGCAACTCCAGTGCCTGATACTAATGATCTGGACTTTTCTCCTTTGACGGCAGAATTAACGGTGGAGGAAGTTAAGGAGGCCATTGATAAGTTATATCTGAAGAAGGCACCAGGTCCAGATGGTATAACAGCAGAATTTTATAAGAAATTCAGAGACCTCCTGGCTCCAATTCTCGTGGATGTGTATAGAAATTGTCTAGAAAATCACCTGATGCCTCCATCCATGAGAGTGTCCTCGTTAATTCTGCTGTCTAAAGGTAAAGAGCCGAGCGACATCAAGAACTGGAGGCCGATTGCCCTCTTGAATGTGGACAGGAAGATTCTAGCAAAGATCCTATTTTCTAGATTAGTCTGTTTGTCCCCGGCACTGTTGGCAGGCTGTCAGTTTGGCACAGTAAAAGGGCGGAACATCTCTGGAGCAGTCATCTCGATATGAGAGATGTTTGAGAGATGTAAAGCTCTGTGGTGTGGGAGATATGTTGTTAGTCTGGACCAGGCTAAAGCCTTTGACAGGGTTGATCATGACTATCTGTGGGCCACTTTGTCAAAGTACGGTATTCCGGGACAATTTGTGGATTGGCTGAAGACGTTGTACAGAGAGGCGGTGAGCTTTCCTGATTAATGGTTGGCAGGGTGACACTTTTGGAGTTGGGGCGGGGGTGAGACAGGGCTGCCCAATGAGTCCGCTCCTGTATGTTTTTGCCCTAGACCTGTTTCTGAAGTCACTGCAGGAGTGCGATTTTCAGGGGCTGCCGGTCCCCCACTGCCCGCCTCTGAATGTTGTTGCCTATGCGGACAATGTGACGCTGGTGATCTCCAATCCTCGTGAGGTGCAGATGTTGTCTGCGTCCATCAGAAGCTACTCAGAGGCCTCCGGGTCTCTTGTCAACCTTGAAAAGAGCCAAGCTCTGTGGACATTAGATACTGAGCCCAGCTTTGATCTGCCGCAGTTTTCCAAAGCCTCCACCCATATTAAGATCCTAGGGGTTAAATTTGGGAGGGATGATAATGCCATGCTAAATTGGAAACCGGAAATGCAAAGGTTCAGCGATGGAAGAACTGGAGGCTGACCTACAGAGAAAGGGTCACAATGTTGAAGACCTACCTGGGCCTCGTCTTCTTGTATGTCTCTGTCATTTTCCCTTTGTCAGAATCTTTCTCAGCGAGGCTCTTCAGCCTGTTCTTCCAGCTCTTGTGGGGGAATAGGTTGAACCTAATAAAGAGGGGAATAACGTACCTACGGCGGAGAGAGGGTGGGCTGGATATGTTGAATCCAAGGGTTTTCTTTGACTCCTTGTTTCTAAAGGTGAATATTGGGAACATGGACTCAAACAGTAGCTCCCTGTGGGTAAATAGTTTCAGGTACTGGATATTGCCTTTTGCAGAATCTTGGGTGCGAGGCGGCAGTCTCAAGAGGAGGAGATGGACAGGTGACCACCTCCCCCAGTATCTGGACTACGGTCTGAAGTGTGTTAGGAGGTGGGGACTGGAGAAGTCTTACATTGAGAGCAGTACCAGAAGAGACCTGTATGCTCATGTATGTGGGACTTTCTTCTACTCTCCACTGGCCCTGAGAGATTGTGTCACCACCACCCTGCAGGAAAGCCTTAGGTTCCTAAACGGGAAACGACTTCCTCCTAAACTGTTTGATGTCACTTGGCTTTCACTGCATAGTCGGCTCTTTGTCAGAGGGAACCTGAAACATCTTTGTGTCTCTGATCGGAAGTGTCCCCTTGGTTGTCAGCAGGAGGAGACTATGGAGCACTTTATATGTGATTGCTGGGGAGGGAGGAAGATCTGGGAGGATGTGTCAGATAATCTAAAAATCCCCAGACTGCGGACCCTAAAGTATCCCGACATAATCTATGGTGTCCCCTCCACTGTTAGTAACATCGACAGAGAGACGCTGTACATTATAATCAGTGTCATCAAATATTATCACTGGCACATGAGAACCCGGGTGTCACTGCACAATGAGCTGTTCGATCACACCGCTGCCGCCAATCAGGTTATGTCAGAACTCCGGTGGATAAAATCACTGGAAGTTGGAAGGAGTCCGAGAAACACAACGTTATGGAGAAACGTAAAATTCAGTTAGAAAATATGATCTCTTTCTTTTTCCATCCCCAGATGTGGACACTTTATATATGAATATGACTTGATTATTTAGTGCTTGTGTATATATTACCTAAGTGATTTGTGTTTTGTAATGCTGGATGATTTTTGTTTTATTATAATTGTATTTATGTTTGGTTTTATAATAAAAATTGCCCCCTATGTACAAGAATATAACTACTATAATACTGCCCCTATGTACTAGAATATAACTACTATAATACTGCCCCTATGTACAAGAATATAACTACTATAATACTGCCCCTATGTACAAGAATATAACTACTATAATACTGCTCCTATGTACAAGAATATAACTACTATAATACTGCCCCTATGTACAAGAATATAACTACTATAATACTGCCCCTATATACAAGAATATAACTACTATAATACTGCCCCTATGTACAAGAATATAACTACTATAATACTGCCCCTATGTACAAGAATATAACTACTATAATACTGCCCCTATGTACAAGAATATAACTACTATAATACTGCCCCTATGTACAAGAATATAACTACTATAAAACTGCCCCCTATGTACAAGAATATAACTACTATAATACTGCCCCTATGTACAAGAATATAACTACTATAAAACTGCCCCCTATGTACAAGAATATAACTACTATAATACTGCCCCCTATGTACAAGAATATAACTACTATAATACTGCCCCTATGTACAAGAACATAACTACTATAATACTGCCCCCTTTGTACAAGAATATAACTACTATAATACTGCCCCCTTTGTACAAGAATATAACTACTATAATACTGCTCCCTATGTACAAGAATATATCTACTACAATACAGCTCCTATGTATAAGAATATAACTACTATAATACTGCTCCTATGTACAAGAATATAACTACTATAATACTGCTCCTATGTACAAGAATATAACTGATATAATACTGCCCCTATGTAGAAGAATATAACTACTATAATACTCCTCCTATGGACAAGAATATAACTACTATAATACTGCCCCTATGTACAAGAATATAACTACTATAATACTGCTCCTATGTACAAGAATATAACTACTATAATACTGCCCCCTATGTACAAGAATATATCTACTACAATACTGCTCCTATGTACAAGAATATAACTGATATAATACTGCTCCTTATGTACAAGAATATAACTACTATAATACTTCCCCTATGTATAAAAATATAACTACTATAATACTGCCCCCTATATACAAGAATATAACTACTATAATACTGCCCCCTATATACAAGAATATAACTACTATAATACTGCTCCTATGTACAAGAATATAACTACTATAATACTGCCCCTATGTACAAGAATATAACCACTATAATACTGCTCCTATGTACAAGAATATAACTACTATAATACTGCCCCATGTACAAGAATATAACTACTATAATACTGCCCCCTATGTACAAGAATATAACTACTATAATACTGCTCCTATGTACAAGAATATAACCACTATAATACTGCCCCTATGTACAAGAATATAACTACTATAATACTGCCCCCTATGTACAAGAATATAACTACTATAATACTGCCCCTATGTACAAGAATATAACCACTATAATACTGCCCCTATGTACAAGAATATAACTACTATAATACTGCCCCTATGTACAAGAATATAACTACTATAATACAGCCCCGATGTACAAGAATATAACTGCTATAATACTGCCCCTATGTACAAGAATATAACTACTATAATACTGCCCCTATGTACAAGAATATAACTACTATAATACTGCCCCTATGTACAAGAATATAACTACTATAATACTGCCCCTATGTACAAGAATATAACTACTATAATACTGCCCCTATGTACAAGAATATAACTGCTATAATACTGCCCCTATGTACAAGAATATAACTACTATAATACTGCCCCTATGTACAAGAATATAACTACTATAATACTGCCCCTATGTACAAGAATATAACTACTATAATACTGCCCCTATGTACAAGAATATAACTACTATAATACTGCCCCCTATGTACAAGAATATAACCACTATAATACTGCCCCTATGTACAAGAATATAACTACTATAATACTGCTCCTATGTACAAGAATATAACTACTATAATACTACTATGAACAAGAATATAACTACTATAATACTGCCCCTATGTACAGGAATATAACTACTATAATACTGCCTCCTAGCTGTGAAGTTGTGTGTTTGTAGCTCTCCTGATGTCTGGAGCAAGCCCCGGGGGAGGCCACCCTGGGCGGGGTAACTCCCCAAGCAAGGCCCAGGCTTCCAGGCCTACACTGGGAAGTAACACTCAAGTTGTGTCTAAGGTGGATGCAAGTCCCAAAGTTGTTTCTGAGGGAAAGAAAGCTCAGAATGGAAGTAGCAGCAGCAACAAGTAAAGTAATGGAACAAGGAAAAGCCATGACTGTGGGTAAGAAAGTTCCAGTTAAGCAGTCGGCCAGCCAAGGCAAGCAGAGTGAGGTGCAACTAGGAGAAATCCAAAAGAAATCTACTGGTGAGAAGCTGAATGGAGGAAAGCAGCCTGCAGCTCAGGAGGTGCCATCACCATCTTCAGGTGTGCAGCTGACTCCCAGCAGACAGAGGAGAACCTCACTGGAGAGACAGACGCTCCAGGAGAACCTGCAGCAGAAGCATGTGGTGGCCAGCATGGTGAGCTCTGGGCGCACAAGGTCGCAGTCAGGTGGCAGCAGTAAAAGTGCTGTGGAGCCTGGAACCACGAAACCAGCGGTGGTGAAAGTTAAGGAGACGTCTGGTTTCAAGCATCCAGGGACATTGCTGAAAGCAGGATCCCAGGAGGAGACGCCATGTGCACCTGAGCTTCAGGTCGCAGAGGAGATCCCAGGACTGGTCAAGAGGCTCGGTGAGTTACAGCAGCACAAAGACTTGCTGCAGAAACAAATAGAAATGGGCTATAATGTAAAGGCTGCTAATCCTGGTGGAGATCACACCTTTTGTGATCAGACTCTGAACACACTTGGCATACAGCTGGCAAAAGTGGTGACGGACATGGACTGTGTCCTAGAGAAGATGGGGCCCCTGGCAGAGACTTATAGGAACCAGGAACTGTTTATGGCACACAAGCAGGACTCTGCAGGTTCCAGCTCAGACATTGTCCCAGGTGGGCCCCAGAAGCCGGTGCGGCCAGTGCTGCAGCCTGCAAGTTTCTGCTTCCAAAAGGGTCAAATACTGCAGCCGCAGCAGCCTGAGGCAGACCCCAAGCAGCAGCATATTATGCAGATTCCAGCAGGTGTACCACAAGTCTCAGAATGCCAAGCACAGCAGCCTGCAGCAGATTCCAAGCAGCAGCATGGACTGCACTTTCCAGCAGAGGGACTACAAGTCTCAGAATGCCAAGCACAACAGTTGGGCAGTGGACATGTGCCGGTCATTACTGATGGTGCCCAGCAGGGCTCTGATGCTGGGGATAATCGCACTATATCTGGGGGGTCGGGGGCTTGGGGGAGCACAGTATCTTTGGTGGACGCTGCACAGTCTGATAATGACTTTGATGCTGATGATAACAATGTGCATGATAATGTCTGTGATTTCCCCCCTTTAATTTCGAGCACACAAGGTGTGGCTGTCCCTCCTGCTGCAGACCCCCACCCCATCAGTCAACCCAATGTGACCCCGGTTGTTCCCCCCAGTAATGCCTGGAGGCGTGGTACTCCGTCGTTTACCTCTGGTACCAAATTATACAGGCCAGGCGTTTAAAAGGCGAAATGGGTCGGTACCGGGCCGGTGTCAGGGGAATGTGTCACAGCAGCAGTGACCCGGTCCGTGGCCCTGGGCGCCCAAGTAATGGGGAGATGTAGTTAATGGTGGAATAGTTTGTGACACCACCCGTGGTGTTTGGCAAGTATGGCGTTAGGCCAACGCTGCATACAGATCCGCTGGGACTGATGGTAGGTGCAGCTTAGATGGTAAAGCTCCCCACAGGTGGAGCTGTAGTCCCAGGGCAGTGTAGATGTAACCGGCACGGGGATGTAGCAGTGCTGAAAGCGTAGGGAACAGACAAGACACAGCGGTTGTAGTTTCTGTACCTTTACTGAGTATATGCAGTCCAGAGTCCTGATTACAGATGGCATTGGAGCAGGTTAGCCTGGAAGCAGATCAGGATTCTCTCTCAGCAGAAGGGCTGTGCAGTCTCCTTCCTAGCGCCTTGTGGTGTGAAGCACTCCAGTACTTAGTTACTCTGAAATGCCTCTCTTCAGATGTTCCTAGAACTATACTTGTATGACAGACAGCTGTAGCCTCTCTCGGGATGCTTCTCTTGAGTCCTGGCTCTCTATTCAATTGCTGTTGTGTCCCAAGTCTTTGCTGGGAGCAGGGCATTTACAGCCTCCTACTCCTCTGGAATCTGTGGCAGTACCGTTAGTATCCGTACCACCATGGAGACCAGGCTCCAGTTCGTGCGCTCTCAAGCTGGGGAGCTCGCCTTCTGCAGCTCAACCTCCAGCTTCTCTCCACACGTCTGCACACTTCACTGTTGTGAGTTCATTTTTCCCTTCACATTTGAGGTCTGATGAACTCCCTCCTCTGGTGAAGGAAGGTAGTGAGACTGATTACCAAACACCTGGGCAGCTAGATGATAACTGGGTGGCTGGAATTGAGGACTGGATATAAGGCTGCCGACGCCCTTCTTCCTGGCTGGTGATTTTTCTGCTGGATTCTTGGAGACCAGTCTGATTCCTGCATCTCAAAGCTAAGTTTTTCTGCTCTGCTTTGTACTCTTCAGTTTTGTGTTTGTTTTGCCTTGTTTTTTGGGAGTTCTGCCATCCCCGGCCGGGGGTGAGCTGAATTCCATTTTTGTCTCTGATCTGTTGATCTTTTGCTCTGTCTTCAGAATATACCTGAGTGCTGATATAGTCTTTTGAAGCCTAGCGACTTCAGGGCCTGTTTTTCCTATCAGTCGGTTGGCTCATTTTGATAGGGTTTTTGCGGATGGCAGACAGCAGCTTTCCTATCCTGTCCTATGTAGTTAGCTTGGGCCCCATCATTTGCTCCACCTATCTTTCTATCTGTGTTAGTGTTAGTGTTTTCATCTTGCTTCACCGTCATATGTTGGGAGCTGCCTATTGCTTTGGGGTCTGCTCTGGGACAGTTTAGTTTTTCCCCTTTCTGTCTTTAGGCTATGTAGCTCTCCGGCTGTGATCAAGGGGTCTAGGGCACCGTAGGAACCCCCCACGGCTACTGCTAGTTGTTGTGGATAGGTTCAGGGGTCTGCAATCCGATAGCTGCCAACCTCTCTGGTTTTTCTGGACTTAGCTGGTATTTTGTTTTTTCCTCCTTCGGTGACTCATCATAACACTGAACCCTCCGCAGACTCTCTGACTCCTACTTCCTCCTGGCCCTCAGAGAGCACTCCTCACCTTAATCTTGGTTCAGAGCTCCCCCTGCTGGCCAGGAGTGGAACTGTGTTGCATGCATTAGGTTGCTGGAGAGACCCGTCACTGCTTCCAAGCCTGGCATTACCCTCCCCTGGAGGAAGGCAAAGCCAGTGTGGCGACCGTACTCCTGGGGGCGCCACATTCCCCCCTAGTGCAAGTCAGCACTCCTGGGCTGAACAAGAAACATGAAAAACAACATATATAACATGTAAACAACAATAATTGTACAACATTTGAAAAAGGTAAAAATTTACAAAAACCAAGAGCTCAAAAATGGTCCTATGATGATAAGTCCAGCATCAATGTCCATGGTCCATTCCTGGCAAATGGTAACTTTATAATGAAAGTTTTTGACCACACACAAGTACTGTGGTTCAGTGTCCATAAATAAAACTGGTAACTTCAAAAGGGAAACTCTTACAGGTTACCTGTAGGCATAAAACTTTGAGAAACAGTTACATATTTACATTCAATTTCAATATTCACGTTACTTTAGATGCGGAACCTAACTGGCAGTACACCCTGTGTTGTACGAGTGGATCGGCATAACACTGGTACTGTAGTGGGCCTTACTGTTTGTCTGGTTCTAACTACCGGTGTTGTGTGCACTGCTCTAGATACACTCCTAGTAATTCTACATGGCACAGGGATACGTGATGGTCTAGGAACTCTTGGACTCACCATAGGTACTACAGGTTCACCACTGGCAGGGCGAGGGTTCTCTGACTCCACTGCTGGTGTGGCAACTGCTACTTGATTTTCCTGATCTTCAGGGTTTTCTTGAGTCCCGTCTTCCTGTGCTACCACTTGGTGAAATAACAACACTGGTACCACTATAGCATTGTTCACTTTGGTCCAATTCGCAGGGAATTCTCCAAGCACTGTGCTGACCTTCTCTTCTTTCTCTACTGGCTGGATGTTATCTGGTTCCTCTATTCTTTCTTTTAACAAGTCAGGACACAGCTTCAGGTGATCTCTGGAAATGGCTGCTGAAGTTTTTCCTCCATCTTTGCTAATAAGGCAGACTTTGGTATTATCAAAGTTCGAGGGCAGAATGGTATAAGGTTCAGCCTCCCATTGATCATCCAGCTTATGTAATCTCCTCTTCCTTTTCAAGACTTGTTCTCCTGGCGAAAAGGGAACGGCAGGTGCATTTTGATTGTAAAGCCTTTCCTGCTTCTGTCTTGCCTGGGTCAGACTCTTCTCCACACACTCCTGTACTCTTCTGCACTGTTGCTGCCTCTCCTTGTCCCAGTCAGCATCTGGCGACGTTACTTCAGGTGTCAGGACTCCCATGTCCAAATCCACAGGCAGCCTACCTGGTCTTGCTCTCATCAGGTATGCTGGAGTACAGTTGGTAGAGTTCACTGGAATATGGTTGGAGATCCACCAGATCGGGCAACTTCTCTCGCCACAGATTCCTCTCCTCCAAGGGCAAAGTCTTCAGGAGGTCAATCACTACCTGGTTCATCTTCTCGCACATGCCATTGGTCTGTGGGTGATACGGTGTTGTCCGGATCTTCTTACAACCATACAGGTTACAGAATTCATGAAACACTTCTGCCTCGAAAGCTGGACCTTGATCAGTAAGCACTCTCTCAGGGTACCCATGTGGTCTACAGAAGTGCAGTTGGAACGCTCTGGCCACTGTTCTGGCAGTTTGATCTTTGACAGGCACAACCACCAGGAATCTCGAATAGTGGTCCACAATAGTAAGGGCATAGAGGTAACCTGACCGGCTAGGAACCAGCTTCACATGGTCCAGGGCCACCAACTCAAGCGGCTGTTTGGAGACGTTGGACTGCAGAGGAGCTCTCTGGCTGTCTCTATCATTTCTGCGCAGGTTACCTGTCCACACTCCCAGCACCACCTCTCAATGGCTTTCCTCATGCCAGTCCAGTAGAACCTCTCTCGGAGCAATGTTTCCAACTTCTTCCATCCGAAGTGTCCAGCTCCATTGTGGTATGCTTCCAGGACTAGTGTTGAGCGACTTTTGTTTTTTTAGGGTCGAGTTTCGATTTATGAAACCCGACTTTTCCAAAAGTCGGGTCGAGCAAAATCAGCCGACTATAGGGAAAAGTCGGGGTCGTCCCGAAACACGAAACCCAATGTAAGTCAATGGAGAATTAAAGTCGCCAGTGAGAGGAGGACAGGAAACACACCAACAGTGCCCATTTGAATGCCAAAAGCATAAATTCTTGTTACTGAAGCTTGTCAACCTTAATTAACTTCATAATACTAGTTACGCAGTGAAAAATGGGGGTTATTTGGCTACAGTTGTGGGGGGGAGGGCTGGCTCCAGGTTTTCGTGGGTCCAGGGCCAAAGAGCGCCCCTTTAACACATACCACAACTCATGATGCTCCGATACGGCAGAGAAATAGCAGTATAGTACAATGAAAAATACTTCACTTCTTACATCTCATGACTGATATCCATTTTAAATTCTCCAATACCTCCAAAAACGGACAGTATATTACTCCATACAGTATTATGGACAGCGCTTAGTGCGCTATACAGAGTAATGAGGCCCATATATTTCTCCATACGGAATCATTGATCCCATATAATGTTTCAAACTGTATATGATGAGCTCCACATAATGCTACAGTATATGTTGGTCCCAATGGATGAAGCTCCACTGTCTTATGGGCCCAAATAATGCTCCATATATAATGGGCCCCATTTCTACTGCTCTAGTGTATAATGGGCCCTGTAAATGCTGCTCCAGTGTCTGATGTCCACCTTTGGAATGCGCCAGTGTATGGTGGGCCCCATATATCATTCACCAGAGTATAGTGCTCCCCAAAAATTGCTGTCCCAACATTGAAAACAATTACATAAGTCTCCTTGCTAGGGAATCCCTGCACTACTCTGAACTCCTTGTCGTCTCCATCTTCCATCTCACTGCACTTGGCTGTTTAGGCCCTCCCACCGGCAGAGACACTTTTGCGTACTATGCGGTGCCCTGTGCCAGTGCCATTGCCCATGAGTATGCCCCCCCACCTGCTCAAGGAACCTGCACTTTCATCTGCACCTTCCTCTTTGTCACCGTGTAAGGTGGTATAGTATGCGGGAAGGGGAACCTGAGTTTCCTCTGGGTCATATTCTGGCTGTGTAGAGTGCGAGGGGAATGTAGTGGTCTGGGTCAATGTACCAGCAGCATCATCCAGCAGTGGCTGGGCCTCAGTGCACTTGTGGCGTCCCCAAGAGTACGGTCGCCACTGTGGCATTGCCTTCCTCCTAGGGAGTGTGTTGTCATGCTTGGGAGCAATGAAGGATCTCTCTAGCAGTGAAACCAACACACAACACATTTCCCACTCCAGGCCAGCAGGGAGACCTCTGAACCTGACTGCTGAGGAGCTGCTCTCTGTGGTCGGGAGGAGGTAAGTTAGGGCACTCTGTACAGGGAAGGGGAAGTGTGTGGATGTGAGAAGGGGAGCTGGAGGATGAGCAGAGTTAAGGCTCACTCCTAGCTGGAGCGCATGGTCCAGATTCCGGTCTCCGAGTTTGTAGGGACACTGACGTTCCTGCAGCAGAAACCGGGGGAAGTAGCAGCTATAAATGCTCTGTACCCAACTAAGGCTCGGAGGCCCCAGCATCGACGTGTGCGAGGCAGAAGGAAAAGGCTACAGCTGTCTGCCATACAAGTAAAGTCTGAGGAACATCTGTTAGACAGGAGGCGTTTCAGTGAACCACGGTCCTGTGAGTGCTTCCCCCACAAGCACTAGAAAGGAGACGTTCAGGAAGGTACATGTTGGCAGAGTGTTGGAAGGGAGCTTTCCATTCTGGTCCCGGAGGCTGGCAGAGGTCCTGACCCGGAGGACACAGCACGGAGGCAGGCATCTGTGTAACCTGCAGACTGTGAGTAAAGCTTTGGAACTGCACGCTCTGGTGTCCTACAGTTATTCCAGCACCGCTACATCTGGGTACCAGCACCTACACCGCCTGTGCCTTTCCCCCATCACTACATCTACACTTCCCTGAGACTCCAGCTCCACCTGTGGGGAGCTTCACCATCTTTGCTGCACAACACCATCAGTCCAAGAGGATCTGCATGCAGCGTCGGCCTAACATCTATGTTGCCGAACACCACAGGTGGCGTCAAACTATCTATATAAACTCTTTACCATTATACCACGCCATTTACATGGGCGCCCAGGGCCACCATCCGGGACACCGCTGCTGTGACACATCCCACTGACACCGGCCCGGTACCGAGTACCCCACAGCCCTGGGAGGTCGACCCATATGCCGACTGCTGATCGGGCGGCGTTATTACCACGAACCTCCAAACAGCGTCCCTGAAGGCAAAGGTTTTGGTGTCCGGGGGCAGTATGATTGCAAAGCTGAACCTTAAAGGAATGTCCAAAAGGGCACCACCAGGAGTGGAGCCTGTGGCTTAATTGGACTGCACCCGGGAAACCACTACCATAAAAGCTACAGAAAAGATGGACAGATTGCAAGCTTTGTCGATTCTGTGTGTGGTGTGGTATGTCCGTTTGTAGTTGTGCTAGCGATTTCTCAGCTTTATTCCGTTAACGACCGAGACTCCGGCATGGCCCCGCGGTACGCGTCAAGCTTATTAGAGGGATACGCGAGGCTGTGGCACGTGAGATCAAGCAATAACAGGTCTAGCATTCCAGTACATGTCCGGGGCTGCATGCACGCTACACTGAAAGGACCAGCTTTTGTCGCTTACAGGTGCAGATAACCTGCTGAACTCCGTTAGTGATGGGGATCTGGGATTCAGATTATTCCCCGCGAACCATGATTTCCCAGTAAGTTCAGGTCAACCGCAAATCCGGAGTTAGGCCTAACCGTCATTCCTGAAAAAATTACGTGTCCAAACCACAGGTGCTGTAGCTTGCTTAACAGCTCGGCAGCCGTTCTCAGGCCCAGTATGGATTCAACAACATTGTAGAAAGTTGATAAAGGGTACAGTTTCACCGGATAACACGTATATATGTAGCCTAGTTTACACATTAAAAATATATGTCTATAGATCAGGAGGCAGACTCAGATGTTCTCAGGCCCAGCATGGATTTGACCAGATTGTATAAAGTTGAGAAAGGGTACTTTATCACTGGATAGCAGGTATATATAGCATAGTTTAAACATGTAAAATCTCCGTGTTCTCAGTATGGATTACACAGCAATCTAAAAAGAGGAAAAAAGGAAATGCATTTCAGGCGTACACAACTATATACTTTTGGTGTTATTTTTAAATCTTCATATATATTTCTGTCTCAGTAATACAGTCCAGCCTCTCCGCAATAGGAAATGAGATGCATACAATTACTGACATGAAGGCTATTGATTGCAGAAATCTAGGAATTATTATTCACGGGAAAAACTTCCGGCACAATTCTCATAGGCGACGCTGACCCTCAATTAATTTGTGTGTTGAGACAGTGAAAACATTTTTTGTGAAGAAAGTCTTGCTGTATCGCACTTCCGTTGATTCCATCACTGTTACTCATATGCATATAATTTTTATCACAGGGAGCGATGTAAACATGGTGCTCACTGGCTATCATGATCTGTCACGAAACTTTGGACTGCAAAAGACAGAAGCCACAGGCCGTAGGCGATTCTATTTGATTGGCATGAGAGGGCACATTTTGAAATGTGCGCCGGAATGTCACACGTTTATGAGTAGGAAAACTGTGAAAGCTGATGATAAACCACCACTGCATGTCATTGTGAGTCGGCGTCCATAAGAAATGGAAGCCACTGATCACCTGGAGCTAGAGCCCGGCCAGCAGGACAGGGCATAGCTACATCTTAACCATCATCTTTCAGTTCAATCAATTTGTAGTGGCAGTCCCAGTGAAGGATTTGACAGCCCAGACTACACAGCGGAGGAGCAGGGAGAGGTAAACATTGCAAATGCTGGGGCCCTGCCCAAGCAAGGGGGGCACACTCGTGGGCGTCGGTACTGGCACTGGGCCCCTCATAGTACGGCGGTGTGTCTGACGGCGGGTGTGCACCACCACTGTCAGAGACACTTGATTGCACTATGAGGGACCCTATGCCAGTGCCCACGCCCAAGAGTCGGCCTACCCACCTGTCCAGGGCAACGGCACTCGGACGGTTTTGTGCGCTAGGTGGTGACCCCGGCCATGGGGGGGGGGCGCCCACTTAGGGAGGTTTACAAAGTGGCATATGTAGATGTGGGTCATTCAGCTGCTGCAAAAGGCGAAATAGGTCAAGTTCGTGGAATAGGAGGAGGACCAAAGCAAGCCATTTTTCTGGCAACCTATGTGTCATCAAGGGAAGGTGGGACAAAATCCTTGGAAACCCATGCGTGGTTCATTTTAATGAAGGTTAGATCATCCACATTTTGGGTTGTCAGACGGGTCCTTTTTTCTGTTAGGATTGATCCAGCTGCACTGAAGACTCTTTCCGATAGCACACTTGCAGCTGGGCAAGCGAGCTCCTGTAAGGCATATTGTGCCAATTCAGGCCAGGTGTCCAGTTTAGCGGCCCAATAGTCAAAGCAGAATGACCTGTGCGGGAGAACATCGATATGGGAGGAAAAGTAGTTGTTAACCATAGTTGACAACTGCTGTCTCCTGTCACTTTCCATCGATGCAGTATTACCAGTTGTGTGAGCGGTCCATGAAAAATCAGTCCACAACATTGTCATGAAACCCCTGTCTCCAACGCCACTTCTGCTGTGTGCACCATGAACACCTCTGCCAAGCTGCCCCCGGCCCGTACGGCTCGTGTGAGAACCATCACCGCTGCTGTGTGCTGGGAATGCCTCAACCAACCGGTTAACCAGAGTTGCTTGTTTAGTAGCCAATATTAGGTCAAGGTTCTCCTGTGGCATGATGTTTTGTAATTTGCCTTTATAGCGTGGATCCAGGATGCTGGCCAACCAGTAGTCGTCATCGTTCATCATTTTGGCAATGCATGGGTCCTTTTTAGGATCTGCAAGGCATACTCTGACATGTGGGCCAATGTTCCCGGTGTCAATGATGCACTGCGAGTGCTGGTTGGAGGAGCACTTTCTGGCAAATCCACATCCCTCCAGTCACGCACAAACCCTGTACCAGACCTTGCCACGCCAACATTTTCACTTGCCCCACGAGATGTATCCTCCTCCCCTAAGTAATCATCCCCATCATCATCCTCCTCCTCCTCTTCTTCCTCCACCTCGTCCAGGAGAGGTCCCTGAGCAGACAATGGTTGAATGTCATCAAGGATTCCCTCCACCTCTTCCTCCTCGTCAACATTGGCTGCAGACGCCTGCTCCTTAAGGTGCGTCAAAGTTTGCATGAGCAGACGCATAAGTGGGATGCTCATGCTTAGGATGGCGTCGTCTGCGCTTACCAGCCGTGTGCATTCCTCAAAACACTTAAGGACTTTACAGAGGTCTTTCAGCTTCGACCACTGCACACCTGTCAACTCCATGTCTGCTCTCAAAGTGCCTGGCCGTGTATCCTCCCACAAATGTATTATGGCCTGCCTCTGCTTGCACAGCCGCTCAACCATGTGCAGGGTGGAGTTCCACCTTGTTGCAATGTCGATAATGAGGCGGTGGTTGGGAAGGTGGAGCAATCGCTGCAGCTTCTGCATACGAATGGAGTGTACAGGTGACCGGCGGATGTGCGCGCACAGTCTTCGCACCTTCTGGAGCAGGGCTGTTAACTCCGGATAATTATTGAGGAAGCACTGCACTACCAGGTTCAAGGTGTGAGCCAAGCAAGGTATGTGGCTGAGTTTTGAAAGGGCTATGGCTGCCACAAAATTACGGCCGTTATCACTAACTACCTTGCCTGCCTCAAGATGTACACTGCCCAGCCATGACTCAGTTTGTCGCTGAAAGTACTCGGCCAGCACCTCGGCGGTGTGTCTGTTGCCCAAACACATCATCTGCAACACAGCCTGCTGACACTTTCCACTAGCTGCTCGATAGGGGGCACATCGTGTGCAACAGTGGCAGCTGCAGATGGAGTGCTCGTACGACTGCGATCTGTGGACGAGCTTTCGCTTCTGGAGGAGGAGGAGGAGGGTCGAACGCCTACAGCCAACTGTTTCCTATACCGTGGGCTAGGCAGCACTGTCCCACCACCGCTGTCCCCTGTGGACCCTGCATCCACCACATTAACCCAGTGCGCAGTGATGGACACGTAACGGCCCTGGCCATGCCGACTGGACCATGCATCAGTTGTGAGGTGCACCTTTCCACTCACTGACTACTTGAGTGCATGGACAATGCGGTCTTTCACATGATGGTGGAGGGCTGGGATGGCTTTGCGAGAGAAGTGGCAACTGGGTAGGTCATAGCGTGGTACTGCATAGGCCATGAGTTTGTGGAAAGCTGTGCTCTCCACCAACCGATAGGGCATCATCTCTAACGAGATTAGTTTGGCAATGTGGGCGTTCAAACCCAGTGTACGCAGATGAGAGACTGAGTACTTTATTGACCTACTCCTAGTGTCTGGGAGGGTGAGATGGACTTGAGAGCTGCATATGGTGGAAGTAGCGGGGGACAGGGCGGACTGAGAGAGGGTTGATGATGGTGATGGAGTTGGTGTTCTTTCTGATGGCCTAGATTCAGTCTTTCGTTGATATAACATTGGGATTCCCTGACTGCTGTGGCCTTGCAACGACACCTCAACATTTGCTGCTGTGCTAACCGGTGGGCTCACAGTGGGGGAAACAATGTAGCGTTGCTGACTACCTTCTTTGTGATCAGTTGCACATGTGGTACTTGAGGTTTGGTGTTGTGTCCACGCTTGCAAGTGCATGCTGGTTAAATGTCTAAGCATGCAACTGGTATTCAAATTTCTCAGATTTTTCCCTCGGCTAAAGTTCTTTGCGCACTGCTTACAGAAAACCTTGGCCTGATCATGAGGATTTTGTTCAAAAAAGTGCCACACTGCACTCTTCCTACTTTGGCAGACATTTTGCGGCCTAGCACGCTGTGATATTTTCACCCTCTGGACAAGCTGTCCAGCAACTCTTTTGATTTTTGGAACCTGTCTTTGGAGTGCTCCGGGCCTGCCAGATAACAGTTGTTGCGATGTCGATGTCTGCTGTGGATGCTCCTCCTCCTCATCTGAGCTATTGGAAGCAGCACCCTCTTCCCCCAATGGATGCCAATCTGGGTCAACAACTGGGTCAATCATCACCTCCTCTTCAATGTCATGTGCACCTTCCTCTGTGTCACCGTGTATGGTGGTATAGTGTGCGGGAAGGGGCACCTGAGTCTCATCAGGGTCAGAATCTGGCTCATTACACTGCGAGGACAATGTAGTGCTCTGAGTGAATGTACCAGCAGAATCATCTATCAGTGGCTGTGCATCAGTGCACTCCATGTCAGATTCATCTTGGCCTGGGTAATTCACCATTTCACTTGATAATCCAGGCATGGTATGTGAAAACAGCTCCATGGAGTAATCATTAGTATGGCCTGCGTTATCCTTCAATCTTGGTTGGGGTGAAGGACACAAGGAAAGGTGTGGTTCATGAACATGAGCCTCCAATGACGACTCAGTGCTTTTATTTTTTACAACTTCAGAAGAGGAGGCGATAGAGCTGGAGGCTGAGTCAGCAATGTAAGACAAAACTTTTTCCTGAAGCTCTGGCTTTAAAAGCGGTTTGCCAACTCCTAGAAAACTAAGTCTTCGAGGCCTTGTGGAGCCAGACGATGACGCAGGCTCAACACCTCCTGCATTCGGTCCTATTTTGCTTTTGCCACTACCATCAGATCCACCACCAACACCATCATTACCAGCTGCCAACCCCCGCCCAATTCCACGGCCTCTTCCACCAGCCTTCCTCATTTTTGGTAGAAATGTAGACAAAATCCAACAAACTATATAGTAATGTAAAACAAGGTACAAGGTGTCTATAGGACAGGGGAGATTTTGAATTTCTGCACACACTTGTGGACACTGGACACTTTTGGATTGTGTGAGGCCCACTGAATATCACAGCGCTATGTCACAGGCTCGATGTCGCAGGTGTGAAAAATGTCACTAGAGGATAACGGAGATTTTGAATTTCTGCACACACTTGTGGACACTGGACACTTTTGGATTGTGTGAGGCCCACTGAATATCACAGCGCTATGTCACAGGCTCGATGTCGCAGATGTGAAAAATGTCACTAGAGGATAACGGAGATTTTGAATTTCTGCACACACTAGTGGACACTGGACACTTTTGGATTGTGTGAGGCCCACTGAATATCACAGCGCTATGTCACAGGCTCGATGTCGCAGGTGTGAAAAATGTCACTAGAGGATAACGGAGATTTTGAATTTCTGCACACACTTGTGGACACTGGACACTTTTGGATTGTGTGAGACCCACTGAATATCACAGCGCTGTGTCACAGGCTCGATGTCGCAGGTGTGAAAAATGTGACTAGAGGATAACGGAGATTTTGAATTTCAGCACAAACTTGTGGACACTGGACACTTTTGGATTGTGTGAGGCCCAGTGAATATCACAGCGCTATGTCACAGGCAGAAATTGGCTAGTGTATGACAAACTACAAGGTGTATATAGAATTGGGCAGAATAGGAATCGCCCTAGAGTGTAGGTCTGTAAGAACGGAACAAGTCCTCGACTTATCCTTACAGAGCGACACACAGATAGCTTCACTGTGGCCGTGATAACAGCCGTTACACGGTACTGAGAGAGGAGCGTGCACGTACACGGCTGTCCGGTGTACGTAAAATTGTCAAGCTCAGTGTTTTTTAAGTATACGGACTGACACACGCTGTCTCTCTATAGTTTTGAATGTGATCAAACAGCAAATATATTTAACTGTTTGAAAACTAGACAAAACTAGAAGGTGCAGGTCTGTAAGAACGGAACATGTCCTCGACTTATCCTTACAGAGCAACACACAGCTTCACTGTGGCCGTGATAACAGCCGTTACACGGTACTGAGAGAGGAGCGTGCACGTACACGGCTGTCCTGTGTACGTAAAATTGTCAAGTTCCGTGTTTTTTAAGTATACGGACTGACACACGCTGTCTCTCTATAGTTTTGAATGTGATCAAACAGCAAATATATTTAACTGTTTGAAAGGCTAGACAAAACTAGAAGGTGCAGGTCTGTAAGAACGGAACATGTCCTCGACTTATCCTTACAGAGTGACACACAGATAGCTTCACTGTGGCTGTGATAACAGCAGCTACACGGTACTGTGTGAGGAGTGTGCACCGCTGTATGGTGTGAAAAAATGCACGCTCAGTACCTCACCAGGACAAAAAAAAAAAAATTGTGATTGCTTTTAAAAAAGCAGTTTGCAGAGCAGTGGGTAAAAAGTAATGCAGCCGTCAGGAAGCCTTAGAAGGCAGCCTAACAACCAACACCGCTGATCCAGCAAAATATAGCCTCCACTTGCACTGCACACACAGTGACTGATGTGTTTTGCACCTGCAAAATCGCTAGCAGCAGAAGCAGTTTTTGGTGTCTTCTTCCTTGCCTAACGCTTTCCCTACAAAATCAGCAGCAGCAGCTCTCCCTATTCTGAGATCAGCATGAGTAACATGGCGGTCGGCGTGCATGCCCTTTTATACCCCCTGTGACGCCCACCAAAGCAAGCCAATCACTTGCATGCCCTTCTGAAAGATGGTGGTGACCCCTGCCTATGTCATCACGTTGCCCACAGTGTCCGTGGATCCTGATTGGCTGAAAAAGAGCGCAAAACAAACTTTTGAAGCGCGACTTTGGCGCTTAAGTCGCCGACCTCGTGGCCGACCTCATCCTAGGGTTGGGTTTCATTTCATGAAACCCGACTTTGCCAAAAGTCGGGGACTTTTGAAATTTTTTGACCCGTTTCGCTCAACTCTATCCAGGACCATTGATGCATCTCTCTTTGGGACCACCACCTGCCAGACTAGCTCATGAGTGCGGGCATTGATACTCCTCCAGCACAGCTTCCCTTCATAGATGAACAGCCGACCTTTCTCCTTCCACAACTGTTGGGTTTCTTCAGGAGCATTCAAACCTGGGCGTGAGTCAGCTAGTAGCAGTAGCTCCTTCACCAGGCGGACTGCAGGGTCATTATCTTGCGCTTCAGCCCAGTCATGATGGGGCAATGGATTCAGGGTGACTTCCTTCAAGCCAGACCGCCGGTCTCTCACTCCCTGAGCACGTTGGGCCACAAGTGGCCGATGGAAGGGAGGTAGCTCTATCTCTTCAAGAGCCTCAGGGTCTTCTCCTGCATCTGGCAGATTAGGCATCCTGGATAGCGCATCCGCATTGGCATTCTTGTGCCCTGCTCGGTACTTGATAGTAAACTCGTAGTTAGACAGCCGAGCCATCCACCGCTGCTCCAGGGCACCCAGTTTTGTAGTGTCCAAGTGGGTCAACGGATTGTTGTCCGTGAAGATTGTAAACTTGGCAGAAGCTAGGTAATGCTTGAACCTTTCAGTGACAGCCCAGACTATGGCAAGGAACTCCAGCTTGAAAGAACTGTAATTATCCGGGTTCCTCTCAGTGGGACGCAGCTTCCTGCTGGCGTAGGAGATCACTGTCTCTTTTCCATTCTGTACCTGTGACAGTACTGCTCCTAATCCCACGTTGCTGGCATCCGTGTACAGCACAAAGGGTTTGTCATAATCTGGGTAAGCCAGAACTTCGTCACCGGTGAGGGCCATCTTCAATCTGGTGAAGGACTTCTCCAATTCTTCAGTCCATTCAAACGTGGAATTCTTCTGCTTGCCTTTCTTGGACTGCCCCACCAGAAGGTTTTGTATCGGGGTAGCTATTTCAGTAAAGCCTTTGATGAATCTCCGGTAGTAGCCTACCTGTCCAAGGAATTGGCGTACCTCATGGAGGTTGCTGGGCTTCTTCCAGTCCCGGATGACTGTGACCTTGTCAGGATCTGGTGCCACACCTTCTGCACTGACCATGTGACCAAGGTACTGTACCTTAGGCTTCAGGAGGTGGCATTTGGAACACTTCACCTTCAGGCCAAAATTGGACAAAGCTTCAAATACTTCAGCCAGGTGTTCAAATGCTGTTCATAGGTCTTGGAGAAAACAATGTGAAAAATGAGGATGATTCACCTCATGGAGATCAACATCCAACACTGCGGAGACACCATCACGTGTTTCTCAACGCAGTGATTCTAGAGCACTGCCCCCATCCCTTATGGGAAATATGTAAAACATGCAAAACAGAAGCTGCGGAGACACCATCACATGTTTCTCAACGCAAGCAATGACTAGCCAGGTCTTTCACCGGGAAGGAACAACCACGGGAAGGGCAGTCTCCAATGAAGGAAACCACCTATGCCAAAACATGGTATCCATCCACAGACAGCTGTTTCGGGGTATTTGCCCCTCATCAGTGTGGTAGGAAACTGGCTAGTAGGAGCAATGCAATGTTTTGCATGTTTTACATATTTCCCATAAGGGATGGGGGCAGTGCTCTAGAATCACTGCGTTGAGAAACACGTGATGGTGTCTCCGCAGTGTTGGATGTTGATCTCCATGAGGTCAATCATCCTCATTTTTCAGTGTTCTACTAGGCATTGCTCCTACTAGCCAGTTTCCTACTCCACACTGATGAGGGGCAAATACCTCCCACATACTTGGCTCTCCAGTTCCTCGGGCCTGCTGAACCTACTCCTGGGGGTTGCTCATTTAAAGGACAGTACCTTGCAAGATGACCTGCCTTGTAGCTGCGACGACAGATGGGACGTCCGTCCTGGTCATAGCGATCGTTGTTCCTTCCTCGAAGTGGCGGGGTTCTCCTCCTCCAGAGCCATGGGACATCCTCTGGACTGGAAGCAAGCTGGATCTTTTCTTTGGAGGACTCCTGCAGGGACTGCACGGTTTTGGTAAGTGCAGCCATTCCCTTGGTCAGCTCCTGGACCTGAAGACGCAGCTCCTCCGTGGGGTCTTTATCCAGGGTCTGGGCATCAGCCTCCACAGGGATGGAAGGAAAAGGCGTTGTTTCCTGAAGGTAGGTGATCGCTAGGCGTCTCTGGGGCACTGGACGGCTGACCGTAGGTTCCTGCAGTACCTGTATAGCTTTATCCTTAAAATCAGCAAAGTTCAGATGAGGGGTTTGCATGGTGAGGATGCGTAGCTGCCCCCTGTGGGTACTAGACAGGAGTCCTTCAATAAACTGCTCCTTCAACAGTTTATCTTCTTTTACACTGTCAGGATCAACTTGCTTAACTGCTCGCAGCACCTCCTGCAGGTTGAGGGCATAGTCTCTGATACTGTCTTGTGCCCTCTGTTTACAGCCAAAGAACCGCATCTTAATTTCAGCTGCAGTACGGGTGTCAAAGGTGCTCCTCAGCTTGGCCAGAACCTTTGCAACAGTCTCTTTATCGGTGTCCTGCCAGGCTTTCAGTGCTGCACCTGTTAGCTGTCCAATCAGGATATTCACTTTCTGGTCTTCAGACAGAGGGTAAACTTTAAACAAGCTGCACAGTCTCTCTTTAAATTTACTCAGGGTGTGTGACTCACCCGAGTACTGCGGTAGCCAGGCCGCTCCCGGTATGTAGGGCATAGACAGCGGCATGATGGGGACCACTGCGGCGGGTGCTCCTCCTGGCGGTACCGTGGAATTGGCAACGGCGCCGGCCGCTGCATTGCCGTCTGGCGCGGACATCCTCTCCCCCCCAGTGGACGTTGGCCAGGGCCGGGGGTTGTATGAGCTCACCGGCGGCTGCTTCGCAGGCTCGGAGCTCCGGGCTGTAGGCCTCAGCTCCTTCTCTTCTCGCGCGCTGTCCTCTCTTCCCGCAAGGCACTTCACTTCTTCGTGCTCTGCGACAGGCTCCGCCCACGAAGGCCTGCCCCTTCTTCCTGCGCGCGCCAAGCAGCGCAGCAATTGGCGCCAAATTCACACACAGTTCACAAACACAGTCTATGGCACACAGGACCCGGGGATACCGGGCTCCGTCATCCTGTTCGTGACGCCAAATTGGGTCGCCCTCCCAGGGCTGTGGGGTACTCGGTACCGGGCCGGTGTCAGGGGAATGTGTCACAGCAGCAGTGACCCGGTCCATGGCCCTGGGCGCCTAAGTAATGGGGAGATGTAGTTAATGGAATGGAATAGTTTGTGATGCCACCCGTGGTGTTTGGCAAGTATGGTGTTAGGCCAACGCTGCAAACAGATCTGCTGGGACTGATGGTAGAGTGCAGCAAAGATGTAAAAGCTCCCCACAGGTGGAGCTGTAGTCCCAAGGCAGTGTAGATGTAACCAGCACAGGGATGTAGCAGTGCTGGAAGCGTAGGGAACAGACAAGACACAGAGGTCGCAGTTTCTGTACCTTTACTTAGTATATGCAGTCCAGGGTCCTGATTACAGATGGTGTTGGAGCAGATTAGCCTGGAAGCAGATCAGGATTCTCTCTCAGCAGAAGGGCTGTGCAGTCTCCTTCCTAGCGCCTTGTGGTGTGAAACACTCCAGTAGTTAGTTACTCTGAAATGCCTCTCTTCAGATGTTCCTAGAACTATACTTGTATGACAGACAGCTGTAGCCTCTCTCGGGGACTCCTCTCTTGAGTCCTGGCTCTCTATTCAATTGCTGTTGTGTCCCAAGTCTTTGATGGGAGCAGGGCATTTACAGCCTCCTACTCCTCTGGTATCTGTGGCAGGACCGTTAGTATCCGTACCACCATGGAGACCAGGCTCCAGTTCGTGCGCTCTCAAGCTGGGGAGCTCGCCTACTGCAGCTCAACCTCCAGCTTCTCTCCACACATCTGCACACTTCACCCTCCGCAGACTCTCTGACTCCTACTTCCTCCTGGCCCTCAGAGAGCACTCCTCACCTTAATCTTGGTTCAGAGCTCCCCCTGCTGGCCAGGAGTGGAACTGTGTTGCATGCATTAGGTTAACTGCTGGAGAGACCCGTCAC
This sequence comes from Dendrobates tinctorius, assembly GCF_039654945.1. Lineage (NCBI taxonomy): Eukaryota > Metazoa > Chordata > Amphibia > Anura > Dendrobatidae > Dendrobates > Dendrobates tinctorius. The sequence continues at coordinate 1,219,322 of NW_027362074.1, read as the reverse complement.
TGCTTCCAAGCCTGGCATTACCCTCCCCTGGAGGAAGGCAAAGCCAGTGTGGCGACCGTACTCCTGGGGGCGCCACATTAACGTTGTGCGGTTCCGGCACAGAGGTGCCAAGGAAGATCTGCCAGACAGGAGGTTTGTCGTCAGGGAGCTCTTGTGCCACCAGATGGGGTTTGCGCCAGTCAGCATCTTGGCAGTGATTAATCTTCCAGACAGGCAGGACTATGATGTCAGGTTTAAGCTCATGTCTGACCTGGACAGATTCTGGTCTAGTTTCCCCAAGTTTAGAGACACGAAGGGCTGGAGTAAGTTCAGCTTTATTCCTATTGTAACGGGGTCTTCTGTGCTGTAATACCTCTTACATTACCACCCCGTGTCTCAGGAGGTCCACTCTGCTTTTCCTCACTTCTGGATGAAGGACGCTGGCTCGAAAGGCTTTGTAACATGGGAACATATAAAAGATCACTGCTTCTCCACATATTTCCAGTGTGACAACATTTTACTCACCGGTCTCAGAATATATATACATACAGAGGGCAGGACAATCAATATGTGGCGGGCCAGTAGATAACAGGCTCCAATTAAGACGCCAGACGTACATTACAATAGCCGCAGGTGGTCGGCGACCTCCGATCATTTACCGTGGGATCTTCAAAGGTGGGGGGAGGTCAGAAGTGGGATATCTCGTTTACCTCTGCCAGGGGTCGCAGCCGGTCAGTTGCTGCATTAGGGGTATGCATCTCACTTTGCACCTATCATACATGCATCTCCTATTCGGGGTGCTGGGGGGTCCGGTAAAGCTGGAGTCACACATAGCGACTCACCAGCGATCCCGACAATGATATCAACGTGTCAGGATCGCTGGTAAGTCGCTATGTGATCGCTGGTGAGCTGTCAAACAGACAGCTTCACCAGCGATCAGCACAGCGACGCTGAGCGCACACCGTCGCTGTGTTCGTTAGTTACCAGCGCGCTGATGCAGGGAGCTGGTAACTAACGTACACATCGAGTATCCAAGGGACGCGCGTCCCTTGGATACCCGATGTGTACGTTAGTTACCAGCTGATCACTGGTCTCCCGCCTGTCACACGCAGCGATGCGTGCTGGCCAGAGGGAGACCAGCGATGGAAGAAATGTCCAGCGGTTTCCAAGAGCGATCAGCGATACCGGCAGGTGGTCCGGTCGCTGATCACTGTCACACACAGTGATCTCGCTGGTGAGCTCGCTATGTGTGACTGGGCCCTAACACGGCTCCCCCTTTTCAGCTACGCGATCGGCATACACAGTCTGATCCTTAACGGATTGGCTTGGGGATGACCGAAGTCTATGGGGTTGGTACAAGTTCCGTTTGTCGACTTAGTCCATCGGCGCTACCATTTTGTTTGCCGGGTCTGTAGTGGATGGTGAAGTCTAGAGGTTGTAGGGCTAAACTCCACCACAGTAATCTGGTGTTGTCTCCAGAGACCCGACTAAGCCACACTAGGGGATTATGGTCCGTTAGGAGGGTAAACTGTCGTCCATACAAATATGGTTGTAACTTCTTGAGTGCCCATGCTACTGCCAGGCATTCCTTCTCGATGGCCGCATAGCTTACTTCGCAGGGCAGTAGTTTCTGACTCGGGTAAGCTACCGGGTGGTCTTGACTGTCTGGACCGACTTGGCTCAGCACTGCCCCAATCCAAACATAGAAGCGTCTGTGTGAACCAGGAAACGTTTAGTTGGATCGGGTGCGGCCAATACCGGTGTATTTGTGCTGGTGTCCTTTAGCTGGCGGAAGGCTTCCTCACACTCGGGGGTCCAGGTAACCTGGTGGGGGAGGTTCTTATGGGTCAGATCAGTGAGGGGCTTGGCTACACTGCTGTAATTGGGGACAAATTTCCTATAATACCTGGCTGTCCCTAGAAACGCCATGACCTGGGTTTTAGTGCATAGGGTGGGCCATGTGGCTATGGCCTCAATCTTGGCTGGTTCTGGTTGCTGTTTCCCACTTCCCAACCAATGTCCTAAATACTGAACCTCTGCTTTGCCCACGTGACACTTGTTGGGGTTCAAGGTGATTCCGGCCTTGTGGATCCTGTCCAATACTGTCTGTAAGTGATTTAGATGCTCATCCCATGTCGCGCTGTAGATGGCGATGTCTTCTAGGTAGGCACAAGCATAGTCCTGGAGACCATCCAGAAGCTGGTCAACCAGCCTCTGGAAGATCGCAGGGGCATTCTTCATCCCGAATGGCATAGCTCGAAACTGGAATAAGCCGAACGGGGTGACAAATGCAGACTTGGAAATAGTGTCAGGACTTAGGGGGATCTGCCAATAGCCTTTGCATAGATCGATGGTGGTCAAATACTTTGCCCCCGCCAGCCGGTCTAACAACTCATCCACATGCGGCATGGACATGGACGCATTCGACACCGTTTTCTCATTTAGCTTGTGATAGTCTACACAAAATCGGGTAGTCCCATCCTTCTTGGGTACTAACACTACGGGGGATGCCCAGGGACTATCTGACTCTTCAATGACCCCTAAATGCAACATCTCTTGTCGCATCCCTTCTCGGACATACTCAGGGACGCGGAAGGGGGGGGTTGTCTCAGGGGGGTCTGATCCTGGGTCTCAACCTTGTGTTGTGCCAGGCAGGTGTACCCCGGTCTCTCTGAAAACATCCTCTGTCGCTACCTCAACAATGCCTCCGCCTGCTGTCTCTCCCGGGGCCCTAGGTTTTCTCCCAAGTGTACCTGGTCCCATGATTTAGACTGAGTCCTCTCCCCTAAGACATCAGGCAAGGGAAGTCCTGCTAAATCCTCTGCTTCGGGTGCACAGATGGCCACTACCTCTTCAGAGCGCTCCCGGTAGGGCTTCATTCAGCATATTCATGTGGAACACGCGAATAACCCTGGGGTCGTCACAATCGGCGACATTGTAGGTGGTGTCGGCTATTTTCTCAACTACCTAGTAGGGCCCCTGCCATGCAGCTTTGAACTTGTTCTGCCTAGTTGGTTCTAACACCAGGACCTTCTGTCCTATCTCAAAGACGCGTTCTCTGGCCCTCCGATCGTACCACACGCGCTGGCGCCTGTCAGCTACTGTAGGCGGTCCCGGAATTCCAGCACATAGAGCACAATAGGTATCCCTTCTATGGTTCCCTCCCCTTCCCAGTGTTCTCACACTAAGTCTAGGGGTCCCCTTACCCGCTGTGACGAGCAGCCCACCGCTGTTCGTCCAAATACGGGTGACTGACGGGGGTCCCGCTGTCACCAAAAGGCGACGGACAGCGGACCCTGTGTCACCACTATGTCACAATCCCACCACTGACACCGGTGTATCAGCCGACGGAGGGACGTGACACAATGCCGGCACACGGCTATCACAGGCGCAGTGGGGCTTATCTTAGTTATCCCACCACTGGCACCATGTGACCAAAAATATCCAGCAAGCTAATCTCGCTCTGACAATTTGCGGCAGGGGGAGTTTAATTTGGATGCCCCACCACTGCTATCAATCTTCCAAGTACTGCAGGGATTTATGTATATCCCACTTTCTCAGTTCCACTTTGGAACTCGCAGCTCTCCGGCGCCCCCCTTACCCTCAGGTCAGTCAGGGAACTGCACCTAGGATAATTAGTCGCCGGACGGGCTGCCTGTTGTGAACCGGCAATTAGGCTTCTGCAGTAAGGGAATTATCAATGCTGTGGCCGCAGCCCCTCATTCAGCAATATAAGACCCTTCTGTACTGCCAGCAAGCCGCAATAGCCGTACACAACGTGCTGCCACCAGTCACGGTTACTTAATTCACAGTGTTAAATTAAGAGGGTCCGTGGCAAACCCCTTGAATTAGTAGCGATTATCTATCAAAGGCGTATAGTTCGATTCTTAGAGCACGGAGACAGGCTAAATATTAAATCATTTATTCCATGAAAAAAATAGGGCAGTGATTACAGATAAACGTTGCTATAAAGTTGAGACATTAATTATGTACAGTTACAAATATAAAATAAAAGATGGATGAACATAGAAAGTACACTCACAGTTGTTCATGGCTCTTTAGGCAAAACCATGCGGCGGAGAAAGAAGGCGGAGCCACACATCTCCACTCATCTGGAGTTCTTGTCAGCACGAGGATTGGAGCTCTTCTGCTGGTTTTGCCAAGGGAATGCCTTATAGACTCTGCGATGTGACATCACGGAGAGGTGCATTCTGGGTTAATCCCACCTCTCTCATCCAAGTTATAATTTGGCTACAAAACTTAGATTAGCTATAACTTTATGGGAGAAGCTGGTATGGACTCATCAGTGGTATCATGTTTCCCAGCGTAATGAGCACATCAAGAAAACATCAAACATCTATGCGATATGACCGTCCATTTGGGAGCAAATCATATCTCAGGTTCTCGACATGTTAGGACTTCGGAAGTGACACTGTAGCGGAGCTGGGACCGCTCGGATCACAGAGATATGGTTATTATATCTCTATGTTATAGGGCTTTCGCAGGGCAGGCTCTTAAAGGTTTACTTCTAACCTTTATTTCAGACAAAGACCTTTTCCCGCACTTTTTTTTCTTTTAGCTGAGAGAAGAGGAGCCAAATGGTTGTAACAGCATTGGGGGTCTCCTATTACTAGTGTGAACACAGGCTGTACAGGAGAGAGGTGACACTGCTCTGTGTGTGAAGGGAGGAGAGGTGAAGCTGCAGAGCTAGCAGCCTGCATTGTCATATAGTGCCGGATCTTTCTGGAAAGTTACAACGGAAAACATCATATTTTTGTAGACAAAACCCCGTACCTCACAGACATTGTATATCACACCCGCCTCCCATATAACAGTTCGAACGGGAGAACCCCGTGGATTCTTGGGGCACCTCTCGATAGGCAAACAGGAGGTGTGGCAAGAATTTCTCCCACTCCCTGTAGGTCCTGGTAAAAGTCCCAATGAGTTGTTTTAATGTTCCGTTAAAATCTTCAAACAACCCATTGGTTTGCGGGTGGTACGGGGCGCTTCTAATGGACTTTACGCCACACAGCTTCCACAGTTGGCTGGTCACCTCTGCTGTAAACTGGGTACCCTGGTACAAGATAACCTCCCGGGGAAATCCAACCCGTGAGAACACCTGGAGCAAGGCGGGCGCCACCGTCTCTGCTAGTATGTTAGGTAACGCAACCGCCTCTGGATTCCGTGTGGCATAATCTACCACTGTCAATATATACTTTTTCCCGGACGGACTAGGTTTGGCTAACGGCCCTATCAGATCGACCGCTACTCAGCTAGATGGTTCCTCCACAATGGGGAGGGGGTGTAATTTGGCCTTGCAGCGATCTCCCCTCTTGCCAATGCGCTGGCAACTGTCACAGGTCTGGCAGTACTGACGAACATCATAGGTTACCCCCGGCCAAAAGAAGTTTTGTGTCAGACGATGCCTGGTGCGACTGACGCCGAGGTGCCCGGCCAAGGGTATATCATGAGAGATTCGCAGTAGCTCCTGCCTATACTTCTTGGGCACTACCAGCTGTCGTTTTATAGTGGGGCTTGTACCTGTGTGGAGCTGCTCTGTAACCCGGTAGAGGAGTCCCTGATGCCATACAAACTGTTCCCCTTGTAGTACTCCTCTCCCCTCCTGTGCCTTCCCACGATATCCCTCTAATGAAGGATCCTCAAGTAACTCCCTTTTAAACTCAGCTGGGGTGGCCCAAGAAATGTGTCTGGCTATGGGAATACGTGCAGGGCTGGGGTGTCTTACCTGGGCCTCCTCGGAGTGCGATTCCACCTCCGCAGCTCGAGCTTGTCTCTGGGTGGTCACAGGATAGGTCTCAGCCAGAGGGGCGACCGAGAATGCAGACAACATGGGCCCCAAGTAATTTCCCAGCAAGACGTCTGCAGGCAAATCCTCCATCAGGCCGACCTCAACAAGGCCATCCCCGATTCCCGAGTTCAGGTGAATCCTGGCAGTGGGCAGTCGATGTATAGCTCCCCCGGTTACACGGACGGCCACTGTCCGGTCCGTCTTCTCTTGGTCCCGGACGAGATGATGCTTCACAAAGGTCAAAGTTGCTCCGGAATCTCTTAGTCCCTGCATACGTTTCCCATTAACCCACACCGCCTGTCGATGCTGTTGTCGATTTTCTGCCTGGGCTGCCTGCACGGGGTCTACTTCATGCAGCACTTGCTCCATCTCTTGCATCCCTGGATTAGTCCTAGCCCCCAATGCCGGGTCAGCTTCACCTTGGTAGTAGTGTACAGCAGCCCAGTTGATGGTAGCCATTCCCGCCTTTGGCCACTGGGTACACTGAGTTGGGACATTGTCTTTGCAGGTGGCCCAGCTGATGGCAGGTGTGGCATCGCACCCCAGGGGGACTCTGGTAAGCCTGACAATCTTCTTTGGTTTAAGGACCTCCAGACCCATGGGAGGGCCCCTAGTGACAGTCTTTGACCTCCTGGCATCATGATGTTCATTGGACAGAGGAGTGGCCTCCTCAAGAGTTATTTGCCGTCTGTCCCGAAGCCATTCTTGTGTCTCGGGGTTTAGTCCAGTAAAGAATTGCTCTAACAAGAAGAGCTGGAGGACGTCCTCCTTAGTGGTTGCTTGGCTCCCTTGTACCCACTGTAGCAGTGACCGCTGTAGTTTACAGGCCCATTCAGCGTGGGTATCTGTTACCTGTTTTATAAGTCCGTGGAACTTTTGGCAGTATGCCTCTGGTGTCAGCGCATACCGGGCCAAGATTACTTCTTTGACCTGCTCATAGTCCATACAGTCCTCATCGGGTACCGTGCGATAGGCGTCCGCTGCCCAGCACTGCACAGTGCCACTCCTCCTGTCCTGTATATATACACTGCACAGCACCACTCCTCCTGTATATACACTGCATAGTACCCCTTCTCCTGTATATACACACTGCACAGTACCACTCCTCCTGTATATATACACTGCACAGTACCACTCCTCCTGTATATATACACTGCAAAGTACCGCTCCTCCTGTATATATACACTGGAAAGTACCGCTCCTCCTATATATATATACACTGCACAGTACCACTCCTGTATATATACTGCACAGTACCACTCCTCCTGTATATATACACTGCACAATACCACTCCTGTATATATACACAGCACAGTACCGCTCCTCCTGTATACACCGCACAGTACCACTCCTCCTGTATATATACAATACACAGTACCACTCCTCCTGTATATATACCCTGCACAGTACTGTGACGAACGGCCCACCGCCGTTCATCCACTTACGGGGCGACTAACGGGGGACCCGCTGCCACCAAAACGCGACAGACAGCGGACCCTGTGTCACCACTATGTCACAGTCCCACCACTGACACGGGTGTATCAGCGGACGGAGGGACGAGACACAATGCCGGCACACGGCTATCACAGGCACAGTTGGGGCTTATCTTAGTTATCCCACCACTGGCACCATGTGACAAAAATATCCAGCAAGCTAATCTCGCTCTACAATTTGCCGCAGGGGGAGTTTAATTTGGATGCCCCACCACTGCTATCAATCTTCCAAGTACTGCGGGGATTTATGTATATCCCACTTTCTCAGTTCCACTTTGGAACTCGCAGCTCTCTGGCGCCCCCCTTACCCTCAGGTCAGTCAGGGAACTGCACCTAGGATAATTAGTCGCCGGACGGGCTGCCTGTTGTGAACCGGCAATTAGGCTTCTGCAGTAAGGGAATTATCAATGCTGTGGCCGCAGCCCCTCATTTAGCAATATAAGACCCTTCTAGACTGCCAGCAAGCCGCAATAGCCTTACACAACGCGCTGCCACCAGTCACGGTTACTTAATTCACAGTGTTAAATTAAGAGGGTCCGTGGCAAACCCCTTAAATTAGTAGCGATTATCTATCAAAGGCGTATAGGTCGATTCTTAGAGCATAGAGACAGAACTAAATAATTTTAGCATTTATTCCCCGAAAAAGTAGGGCAGTGGTTACAGATAAAAGTTGCTATAAAATTGAGACATAAAATATGTACAGTACAGATATAAAATAAAGGGATTAAAAACACAGGTACACTCACGGTTGATCATGACTCTCTAGGCAAACCCATGCGGCTGAGAAAGAAGGCGGAGCCACACATCTCCACTCATCTGGAGTTCTGGTCAGCACGAGGATTGGAGCTCTTCAGAGCTGGTTTTGCCAAGGGAATGCCTTATAGGCTTTGCTTTGTGACATCACGGAGAGATGCATTCTGGGTTGATCCCACCTCTCTCATCCAAGTTATGTTTTGGCTACAAAACTTACATTAGCTATAACTTTATGGGAGAAGCTGGTATGGACTCATCAGTGGTATCAAGTTTCCCAGCGTAATGAGCCCATCAAGAAAACATCAAACATCTATGCGATATGACCGTCCATTTGGGCGCAAATCATATCTCAGGTTCTCGACATGTTAGGACTTCGGAAGTGACACTGTAGTGGAGCTGGGACCGCTCGGATCACAGAGATATGGTTATTATATCTCTATGTTATAGGGCTTTCGCAGGGCAGGCTCTTAAAGGTTTACTTCTAACTCCTGATTTCAAACAAAGAGTTTTTTTTTTCCCGTACTTTTTTTCTCTTTCAGCTGAGGCTGAGAGAAGCCAAATGGTGTGACAGGAAGTGTCCTAGCTAATTAACATTCCTGCTCTGCCAGAGGAAGTGGCAGGGTTGATAAAACCTGGGGGGAAGGAATTCCTACTACTGACAGTTTACAATGTCCTAGGATGGAGGATTTCTAGCACAGTCCAACAGAAAACATTTTGCAGACATTGTATATCACACCTCCCCCTTAAGAGGGCGCTAAGGAGGCATTAACTCTCGGTAATCGGCCATGCGCACCTCAGCGGGTTCGCCCCGGCGGGACAACCCATCGGCATTGCCGTTTTCACTGCCCTTCCTGTGTTTTACAGTAAAGTCATACTGCTGAAGGGCAATCTTCCATTGGTTCCCGACACTGTGTGCAACCAGCTCAGAGGGTTGTGGTCGGTTACCACCGTGAAGGCGCGCCCGTACAGGTAGGGCTGCAAACGTTGCAGTGCTCACACCATGGCCAGACACTCCTTCTCGATGGTCGAGTATGCCACTTCCCTCGGCAAAAGTTTCCGGCTCAGGTACAACACGGGGTGCTCTTGGTCCCCTGAGTCGACCTGGCTAAGCACAGCACCGAGGTCAAAGCAGATCCTCGATGTGCGGCATCGGGTGGGCATCAGAGGTTGTGATGGCGTTGAGCCCCCTGTAGTCCACGCAGAACCGGGTGGTTCGATCCTTTTTAGGCACAAGGACTACAGGTGAAGCCCACGTGCTTTTTGACCGTCGAATCACCCCCAGCCTTAACATCTCATCGATCTCTTGGTGCATGACTTGTTGCACCGTTTCAGAGATCCGATAAGGTGTTCGCCGTAATGGGGCGTGATTCCCGGTGTCCACCCCATGAACCGCTAACTCCGTCCTCCCCGGTTGGTTGGTGAACACGGGCCGGAAGAGTTCCAGGGTGGCCATCAACTGCAACCGCTGGGACACGGTGAGCGAACCACTTATCTCCATGTCCTCAATGGACCCATTGCCTTGGCCTGGGCCAGCATGTCCAGAAGGGGATCTTCCTCCCCATCCTCTGGCAGATTGCAGACCGGTAGGACGCAAGCTTCACGTTCGTAGTGCGCCTTCAGCATGTTGACGTGAAAGGCCTTGCGCCTACCCCGAGCATGGTCAAGCGTGACCACGTAGGTGACCGGGTTGAGCTGTTGGTGGACGACGTACGGGCCTTCCCAGGCTGCCTGAAGCTTATCCGTTGGCATGGGGACCAGCACGCACACCTTTTGACCCACCTGGTAGGTCCGCTCCCGGGCGTTCTGGTCGTACCAGCGCTTCTGGTCAGCCTGAACCTGCGTCATGTTGTCATGCACCAACTGCGTCAAGGTCTGCATCTTGTCACGGAAGCGCATGACATAATCCACGATGGACACTTCTGTGGGGTTTGGCTCATCTTCCCAGGATTCTCTTATCAACCCAAGGGGTCCCTGGACTCGCCTGCCGTACAGGAGCTCGAAGGGGGAGAACCCGGTCGAGGCCTGCGGAACTTCTCTGTAAGCGAACAGCAGGTGTGGGAGGTACCGCTCCCAGTCGCGCCCTTGGGTCTCAACCAGTATGCGGAGCATCTGTTTGAGGGTACCGTTGAAGCGTTCACACAAACCATTAGTCTGTGGGTGATACGGACTCGATACCAGGTGCGTCACCTGCATTTTCTCACAGAGAGCCTCCATTAGGCGAGACATGAATTGGGGCCCTTGATCGGTAAGCATCTCCCTGGGAAATCCTACTCTTGAAAAGATGGTCACCAGTGCATCAGCCACCTTATCTGCCCTGGTTGAAGACAGAGCTACTGCCTCTGGGTACCGAGTAGCGTAGTCTACCACGGTGAGAATGTATCGCTTTCCGGAGCTGCTGGGGACGGACAGCGGTCCTACAATGTCCACCGCGATTCTCTGGAAAGGCTCCTCTATCACCGGCAAAGGAATAAGGGGAGCCTTAAGAGCAGGCCCCGCCTTACCCACTTTTTGACAGGTGGCGCAGGAGCGGCAGTAGTGTGTTACATCTGTCCCTATCTTGGGCCAATAGAAGTGTTGAGACAGCCGTGCCTTTGTTTTGCTGATCCCCAAGTGTCCAGCGAGTGGAATCTCATGGGCAATCCGCAACAACTCAGTTCTGAACTGTAGGGGAACGACTAGCTGTCTTTCCCTCAACCACTCCTTTTTAGGATCTCCGGGTACAACCTTCCTCGTTGCCAGAACACCTTCTCCTTATCAGACTCGGAGGTGGGCGTCTTGGCGAGACCTCTCAATTTCTCCAGGCTGGCATCTGAGTTCAGAGCAGCCTGGAACTCCATGCTGGAGGCTGCCAGAAGTGACGTCAGGGTCCCCTCTTTACTGGGACCCTCTGGAACCGGCTCTGGGTTCACCTCTGGTTCAGTCTCTCCTGTAGCAGCAGAGGGTCCAGAAGACAGTGCGTTACCTGCGATCTGGGCACTCTGACTGCGTGTGACAGCTGCTATGTATGCTGCCTCCCTGGGGATTTCTACAGACCCACCAGCCGGTGCTGCCCTGGGCTCTACCTCCCCATCCACCCCCAACACTTCAGGAGCAGTGCTACTTATGGGCCAGTTACCTTCCTCGGCGGCACTGGTCATCTGCATGGCATTACCTTCCCATTTCCTTGAGCACCGTTGCTTGCTCCTGCCAGGGGTTCCTCAGCCGTCTCACTCCGCAGAGTGACGGGGCTGAGCACCTCGGTACCTGTGGACACATCTACCGTTTCAAAGAAAGGGTTAACTGGTTCAGTCGGCACAGATACATCAACATCATCATCCTTCCTAGGAAAAGAATGGTTATCAGTTTGCTTTGGTACATTCACATCAGCATCAGCATCATACCTGGGGAAAGAATGGTTGTTAGTTGCATCATTACTCATCAAGGCATTACCAGGTAACACATTCAGTTTCCCCTCATCAACATCATCAGGGGTAACGTTACCCTTATTATCAGTTTGGGGAAGGGTGTCAGGGACATAGTATGCAACCATCCGCCCCAAGTCAGTCCCCAATAAAACATCAGTGGGCAAATTTTCAGACACTCCCACCTCCCTCAACCCGCTCCCAGCACCCCAATCAAGAAAAACCCGGGCCACTGGCAAGGGACAACGGGTGCCTCCAATCCCGGTGACAGTCAGGGTTTTCCCCTCAACAAGCTCTTCAGGGGCCGCCAGTCCAGGACGGATGAGGGTTCGTTCAGCCCCGGTGTCCTTGAGGCCTGTAGCAAGACGGGCCCCCACCTGAACAGGTTGAACGTTGTCGTCAGCCCTCCCAACCACACCTCCCACCAAAAGAACAGAGGCGTTGGGCCCGGGGGCCTTGGCTGGGGGGTTCTTCGGCCTATTCGGACAGGCGTAAAAGAAGTGACCAGGCCGCTGGCAGTGGTGACACAGGCGACTGTCAGTAGCCGGCCTGTTGTTGGCAACAGGGACAGGGCCTCCGGAGGGACGGCTAGCTGGGGCACTGGGGTTGGTTTCAGGCTTACCCCCTTTCCAGCTGGTGGCGACTGGCCTCCACGTATCGGGCGTCCGGTTGGCCTCGTAGTTGTCGGCGATCTGCGCCGCTTTGTCCGCGTTCGTTGGTTCGCGGTCCAGGATGAACTGTCGGACCTCAGCTGGGCAGAGATGCAGGAACTGGTCTTTGATCATCAGGTCCCGTAGCTGCTCAAAGGATTCAACGGACAGTCCATGGATCCACTGGTCAAAGTGGGTCCTGAGTCCTTGCACCACTTCACTGTAGCTATCATGTGGGCCACGTTGGAGGTGTCGGAACTTCTTTCGGTATACCTCAGGTGTCAGCCGATATTTGGCGATCAGCGCCTCCTTTATGGCGCGATAGTCATCATCATGCGCTTGCGGAAGAGAAGCAAACGCCTCCAGAGCTTTGCCTTTTAGCCCTGGGGTCAAGTACCTGGCCCATTGGTCTTCGGGCAGTCGGTACTGTCTGCAGGCTTTCTCAAAGGCTCACAGAAACGTGTCCAAGTCCCCGTCCTTTTCCATCACGGGAAAATGCTCTGTCCGGGGTTTAGGAGTCTGGACGCTGCTGGGCTCACTGGTTCGGGCTGTGGGGGCATTCCACCCCCGCTGGAGCATCTCCAGCTCATGGGCCCTCTGAGCTTCTGCATGGCGCTCAGCTCTCTCAGCCTGGGCTTGACGCTCACGTTCGGCTCTCTCAGCCTGGGCTTGACGCTCGGCCTGGGCCTCCTGCCGATATTGCCGGATCAGTGTCAGATGACCCTCACTGTCTTCGGCAGGGATTTCGTCCAAGGCCATTTGCAGATAGGGGTCCACCCCGTTATGGTTGAATGTGGGGCCAGCGCTCATGAGTGGAGCCTCTGCTGCAGCCCCATTGTTTTCGGTGATAGATAATCGCTACTAATTCAAGGGGTTTGCCACGGACCCTCTTAATTTAACACTGTGAATTAAGTAACCGTGACTGGTGGCAGCGCGTTGTGTACGGCTATTACGGCTTGCTGGCAGTCTAGAAGGGTCTTATATTGCTGAGTAAGGGGTTTCAGCCACAGCATTGATAATTCCCTTACTGCAGAAGCCTAATTGCCGGTTCACAACAGGCAGCCCGTCCGGCGACTAATTATCCTAGGTGCAGTTCCCTGACTGACCTGAGGGTAAGGGGGGCGCCGGAGAGCTGCGAGTTCCAAAGTGGAACTGAGAAAGTGGGATATACATAAATCCCCGCAGTACTTGGAAGATTGATAGCAGTGGTGGGGCATCCAAATTAAACTCCCCCTGCGGCAAATTGTAGAGCGAGATTAGCTTGCTGGATATTTTTGGTCACATGGTGCCAGTGTTGGGATAACTAAGATAAGCCCCACTGCGCCTGTGATAGCCGTGTGCCGGCATTGTGTCACGCCCCTCCGTCCGCTGATACACCCGTGTCAGTGGTGGGACTGTGACATAGTGGTGACACAGGGTCCGCTGTCCGTCGCGTTTTGGTGGCAGCGGGACTCCCGTTAGTGTCGCCTGTAAGTGGACGAACGGCGGTGGGCTGTTCGTCACATATTGGTGGCAGCGCGGTGGGATAATCCTAGAGCATTAGTGATTTGGTTTGAGCAATCATTCCTCTCACTAAAAACCTGCACGGTTCCTGCGGGAATCCTGCATCATAGGTTTTGGAGAACAGACTCAGTGGTTACTAGTCCTGAGACATTAGTGTGTACTTGCAAGTATCCCCCTCCCGTTTCTTCGTTTTTCTTTTTCTATCTTTTATTTGGCAACCATGGCGGCAAAAGGAGAACCTTGGTACACCCGGCAGACAAAGGAAGTTCTTGCTGCGTTATGCACGTACCAAGGCCTTGACGCCACGAACAAAAACAGAGCTCAAATGATCGCGGCTCTAGTGCAGCTGGACAACGACCAGAATCCAGCGAGCGCAGAAGTTGGCCCAAGTTGCAATGGGGCTGCAGCAGAGGCTCCACTCCTGAGCGCTGGCCCCACATTCAACCAGAACGGGGTGGACCCCTATCTGCAAATGGCCTTGGACGAACTCCCCGCCGAAGACAGTGATGGGCGGGTGAGGCTGATCCAGCAAGCTCGAGAGAGAGCAGAGCAGCGAGCCGAGAGCCAGGCGGAGAGAGCTGAGCGCCAAGCTGAGGCTGAGAGAGCCGAGCGCCAGGCGCAGAGGGCCCATGAACTGGAGGTACTCCAGCGGGGTGGGAATGCCCTCACAGCCCGAAGCCGTGAGCCCAGCAGCGTCCAGACTCCTAAACCCCGGCCAGAGCATTTTCCCGTGATGGAAAAGGACGGGGACTTGGACACATTTCTGCGAGCCTTTGAGAAAGCCTGCAGACAGTACCAGCTGCCTAGAGACCAATGGGCAAGGTACTTGACCCCAGGGCTAAAAGGCAAAGCCCTGGAGGCATTTGCTTCTCTTCCGCCAGAAGCCGATGATGACTATGACGCCATAAAGCAGGCGCTGATCGCCAAATACCGGCTGACACCTGAGGTATACCGAAAGAAGTTCCGACACCTCCAACGTGGCCCACACGATAGCTACAGTGATGTGGTGCAAGGACTCAGGACCCACTTTGACCAGTGGATCCATGGACTGTCCGTTGAAACCTTTGAGCAGCTACGGGACCTGATGATCAAAGACCAGTTCCTGCATCTCTGCCCAGCTGAGGTCCGACAGTTCATCCTGGACCGCGAACCAACGAACGCGGACAAAGCGGCGCAGATCGCCGACAACCACGAGGCCAACCGGAAGCCCGAGACGCGGAGGCCAGTCGCCACCAGCTGGAAAGGGGGTAAGCCAGCAACCAACCCCAATGCCCCAGCTAGCCGTCCCTCCGGAGGCCCTGTCCCTGTTGCCAACAACAGGCCGGCTACTGACAGTCGCCTGTGTCACCACTGCCAGCGGCCTGGTCACTTCTTTTACACCTGTCCGAACAGGCCGAAGAACCCCCCAGCCAAGGCCCCCGGGCCCAATGCCTCTGTTCTTTTGGTGGGAGGTGTGGTTGGGAGGGCTGACGACAACGTTCAACCTGTTCAGGTGGGGGCCCGTCTTGCTACAGGCCTCAAGGACACCGGGGCTGAACGAACCCTCATCCGTCCTGGACTGGCGGCCCCTGAAGAGTTTGTTGAGGGGAAAACCCTGACTGTCACCGGGATTGGAGGCACCCGTTGTCCCTTGCCAGTGGCACGAGTTTTTCTTGACTGGGGTGCCGGGAGCGGGTTGAGGGAGGTGGGAGTGTCTGAAAATTTGCCCACTGATGTTTTATTGGGGACTGACTTGGGAAGGATGGTTGCATACTATGTCCCTGACACCCTTCCCCAAACTGATAATAAGGGTAACGTTAACCCTGATGATGTTGATGATGGGAAACTGAATGTGTTACGTGCTAATGCCTTGATGAGTAATGATGCAACTAACAACCATTCTTTCCCCAGGTACGATGCTGATGCTGATGTGAATGTACCAAAGCAAACTGATAACCATTCTTCTCCTAGGAAGGATGATGATGATGTTGATGTATCTGTGCCGACTGAACCCGTTAACCCTTTCTTTGAAGCGGTAGATGTGTCCACAGGTACCGAAGTGCTCAGCCCCGTCACTCTGCGGAGTGAGACGGCTGAGGAACCCCTGGCAGGAGTAAGCAACGGTGCTCAAGGAAATGGGGAGGTGCATGGGGACCATGAGGAAGGTAATGCCATGCAGCTGACCAGTGCCACCGAGGAAGGTAACTGGCCCATAAGTAGCACTGCTCCTGAAGTGTTGGGGGTGGATGGGGAGGTAGAGCCCAGGGCAGCACCAGCTGGTGGGTCTGCAGAAATCCCCAGGGAGACAGCATACATAGCAGCTGTCACACGCAGTCAGAGTGCCCAGATCGCAGGTAACGCACTGTCTTCTGGACCCTCTGCTGCTACAGGAGAGACTGAACCAGAGGTGAACCCAGAGCCGGTTCCAGAGGGTCCCAGTAAAGAGGGGACCCTGACGTCACTTCTGGCAGCCTCCAGCATGGAGTTCCAGGCTGCTCTGCACTCAGATGCCAGCCTGGAGAAATTGAGAGGTCTCGCCGAGACGCCCACCTCCAAGTCTGATAAGGAGAGGGTGTTCTGGGAACGAGGAAGGTTGTACCGGGAGACAGTACCCGGAGATCCTAAAAAGGAGTGGTTGAGGGAAAGACAGCTGGTCGTCCCCTATCAGTTCAGAACTGAGTTGTTGCGGATTGCCCATGAGATTCCACTCGCTGGACACTTGGGGATCAGCAAAACAAAGGCACGGCTGTCTCAACACTTCTATTGGCCCAAGATGGGGACAGATGTAACACACTACTGCCGCTCCTGTGCCACCTGTCAAAAAGTGGGTAAGGCGGGGCCTGCTCTTAAGGCTCCCCTTATTCCTTTGCCGGTGATAGAGGAGCCTTTCCAGAGAATCGCGGTGGACATTGTAGGACCGCTGTCCGTCCCCAGCAGCTCCGGAAAGCGATACATTCTCACCGTGGTAGACTACGCTACACGGTACCCAGAGGCAGTAGCTCTGTCTTCAACCAGGGCAGATAAGGTGGCTGACGCACTGGTGACCATCTTTTCGAGAGTAGGATTTCCCAGGGAGATGCTTACCGATCAAGGGCCCCAATTCATGTCTCGCCTAATGGAGGCTCTCTGTGAGAAAATGCAGGTGACGCAGCTGGTATCGAGTCCGTATCACCCACAGACTAACGGTTTGTGTGAACGTTTCAACGGTACCCTCAAACAGATGCTCCGCATACTGGTTGAGACCCAAGGGCGCGACTGGGAGCGGTACCTCCCACACCTGCTGTTCGCTTACAGAGAAGTTCCGCAGGCTTCGACCGGGTTCTCCCCCTTCGAGCTCCTGTATGGCAGGCGAGTCCGGGGACCCCTTGGGTTGATAAGAGAATCCTGGGAAGATGAGCCAAACCCCACAGAAGTGTCCATCGTGGATTATGTCATGCGCTTCCGTGACAAGATGCAGACCTTGACGCAGTTGGTGCATGACAACATGACGCAGGCTCAGGCTGACCAGCAGCACTGGTACGACCAGAACGCCCGGGAGCGGACCTACCAGGTGGGTCAAAAGGTGTGGGCGCTGGTCCCTGTACCAACGGATAAGCTTCAGGCAGCCTGGGAAGGCCCGTACGTCGTCCACCAACAGCTCAACCCGGTCACCTACGTGGTCACGCTTGACCATGCTCGGGGTAGGCGCAAGGCCTTTCACGTCAACATGCTGAAGGCGCACTACGAACGTGAAGCTTGCATCCTACCGGTCTGCAATCTGCCAGAGGATGGGGAGGAAGATTCCCTCCTGGACATGCTGGCCCAGGCCAAGGCCAATGGGTCCATTGAGGACATGGAGATAAGTGGTTCGCTCACCATGTCCCAGCGGTTGCAGTTGATGGCCACCCTGGAACTCTTCCGGCCCGTGTTCACCAACCGTCCTGGGAGGACGGAGTTAGCGGTTCATGAGGTGGACACCGGGAATCATGCCCCTTTACGGCGAACACCTTATCGGATCTCTGAAACGGTGCAACAAGTCATGCGCCAAGAGGTCGATGAGATGTTAAGGCTGGGAGTGATTCGACGGTCAAAAGGTGCGTGGGCTTCACCTGTAGTCCTCGTGCCTAAAAAGGATCGAACCACCCGGTTCTGCGTGGACTACAGGGGGCTCAACGCCATCACAACCTCTGATGCCCACCCGATGCCGCGCATCGAGGATCTGCTCGAGCGGTTGACAAACGCCAACTACATATCCATCATGGATTTGAGTCGGGGATACTGGCAGATTCCCCTGAGCCCTGAGGCGCAGGAGAAATCCGCCTTTATCACCCCCTTTGGACTGTACGAGTCCACGGTCATGCCCTTCGGCATGAAGAATGCCCCTGCCACTTTCCAGCGGATGGTCAACCACCTGCTTCGGGGACTGGAGGAGTACGCAGTGGCGTACTTAGACGATATTGCCGTCTTCAGTTCCACCTGGGAGGAACACCTTCAGCACCTCCAGGAGGTGCTCAAGCGTCTTCACCAGGCAGGCCTGACCATCAAGCCGGGGAAGTGCCAGATAGGCATGCGCGAGGTCCACTACCTGGGGCACCGGGTAGGCGGGGGTTCCATGAGTCCGGAGCCAGAAAAAGTGGACGCAATCGTGTCCTGGCCCACCCCCAGGACCAAGAAACAGGTGAAGTCCTTCTTGGGCACTGCAGGGTACTATAGGCGGTTCGTACAGGACTATAGCGCCCTTGCCAAACCCTTGACTGACCTCACCAAGCAGAGGCTACCCCAAACAGTCAACTGGACAGATGACTGTGAGGCGGCTTTCCAAGCTTTGAAAGCAGCCCTGTGCAACTCTCCAGTGTTGAGAGCAGTCGACAGCAGTCGCCCGTTTCTGGTACAGACCGACGCCAGCGAGTTTGGCCTCGGTGCTGTGCTTAGCCAGGTCGACTCGGGGGACCAAGAGCACCCCGTGTTGTACCTGAGCCGGAAACTTTTGCCGAGGGAAGTGGCATACTCGACCATCGAGAAGGAGTGTCTGGCCATGGTGTGGGCACTGCAGCGTTTGCAGCCCTACCTGTATGGGCGCGCCTTCACGGTGGTAACCGACCACAACCCACTGAGCTGGTTGCACACCGTGTCGGGAACCAATGGAAGATTGCTCCGCTGGAGCCTTGCCCTTCAACAGTACGATTTTACTGTAAAACACAGGAAGGGCAGTGAAAACGGCAATGCCGATGGGTTGTCCCGCCGGGGCGAACCCGCTGAGGTGCGCATGGCCGATTACCGAGAGGTAATGCCTCCTTAGCGCCCTCTTAAGGGGGGAGGTGTGATGTACCATGTCTGCAAGATATGTTTTCTGTTGCAATGTGCTAACAAATCCTCCATCCTAGGACATTGTAAACTCTCAGTAGTAGGAATTCCTTCCCCCCAGGTTTTATCAACCCTGCCACTTCCTCTGGAAGAGCAGGAATGTTAATTAGCTAGACCATCTTCCTCACACCATTTGCCTTCTCTCCTCTTCAGAGCGGGAAAAACTTCTTTGTTTGAAACGAATAAAACTATGAGAGACTATACCATAAGAACCAAATACCCTAGAGATATGAAAATCATATTTTTGTAACCTGAGCGGTCCCAGCTTCGAGACCGCGTATGTTTCGAAGTTCTACCCTGTCCAGAACATGAGATAGGATTTGCGCCCAAATGGACGGTCATATCGCATAGATGTTTGATGTTTTCTTGATGGGCTCATTACGCTGGGAAACATGATACCACTGATGAGTCCATACCAGCTTCTCCCATAAAGTTATAGCTAATCTAAGTTTTGTAGCCAAAACATAACTTGGATAAGAGAGGTGGGATCAACCCAGAATGCACCTCTCTGTGATGTCACATAGGAAAGTCTATAAGGCATTTCCTGGGCAAACCAGCTCAGAACAGCTCAAGTCGTCGTGCTAGAAGGACCCCAATGAGCGGAGAAGTGCAGCTCCGCCTCCACCCACCTTAGCCGCATGGTCTGCCTAAGGAACAATATGGAACTGTGAGTGTAATCTCTTTGTTTTCTCCACTTTTATTTTATACCTGTACTGTACATATTTTATGTCTCAATTTTATAGCAACTTTTATCTGTAATCACTGTCCTCTTTCGGAAAATAAATGAAATTATTTAGATCTGTCTCCATGCTCTAAGAATCGAACTATACGCCTTTGATAGATAATCGCTACTAATTCAAGGGGTTTGCCACGGACCCTCTTAATTTAACACTGTGAATTAAGTAACCGTGACTGGTGGCAGCGCGTTGTGTACGGCTATTACGGCTTGCTGGCAGTCTAGAAGGGTCTTATATTGCTGAGTAAGGGGCTTCAGCCACAGCATTGATAATTCCCTTACTGCAGAAGCCTAATTGCCGGTTCACAACAGGCAGCCCGTCCGGCGACTAATTATCCTAGGTGCAGTTCCCTGACTGACCTGAGGGTAAGGGGGGCGCCGGAGAGCTGCGAGTTCCAAAGTGGAACTGAGAAAGTGGGATATACATAAATCCCCGCAGTACTTGGAAGATTGATAGCAGTGGTGGGGCATCCAAATTAAACTCCCCCTGCGGCAAATTGTAGAGCGAGATTAGCTTGCTGGATATTTTTGGTCACATGGTGCCAGTGTTGGGATAACTAAGATAAGCCCCACTGCGCCTGTGATAGCCGTGTGCCGGCATTGTGTCACGCCCCTCCGTCCGCTGATACACCCGTGTCAGTGGTGGGACTGTGACATAGTGGTGACACAGGGTCCGCTGTCCGTCGCGTTTTGGTGGCAGCGGGACTCCCGTTAGTGTCGCCCGTAAGTGGACGAACGGCGGTGGGCTGTTCGTCACAGGAAGGAATTCCTACTACTGACAGTTTACAATGTCCTAGGATGGAGGATTTCTAGCACAGTCCAACAGGAAACATATTTCGCAGACATTGTATATCACACACAGTACCACTCCTCCTGTATATATACTCTGCACAGTACCACTCATCCTGTATATATACACTGCACAGTACCACTCCTCCTGTATATACACTGCACAGTACTGCTCCTCCTGTATATATGCACTGCACAGTACCGCTCCTCCTGTATATATACACTGCACAGTACCACTCCTCCTGTATATATACACTGCACAGTACCACTCCTCCTGTATATATACACTGCACAGTACCGCTCCTCCTGTATATATACACTGCACAGTACCGCTCCTCCTGTATATATACACTGCACAGTACCGCTCCTCCTGTATATATACACTGCACAGTACCACTCCTCCTGTATATATACACTGCACAGCACCACTCCTCCTGTATATATACACTGCACAGCACCACTCATCCTGTATATATACATTGCACAGCACCACTCCTCCTGTATATATACATTGCACAGCACCACTCCTCCTGTATATATACACTGCACAGTACCACTCCTCCTGTATATATGCACTGCACAGTACCACTCCTCCTGTATATATATGCACTGCACAGTACCACTCCTCCTGTATATATATGCACTGCACAGTACCACTCCTCCTGTATATATATGCACTGCACAGTACCACTCCTCCTGTATATATACACTGCACAGTACCACTCCTCCTGTATTTATACACTGCACAGTACAACTTCCCCTGTATATACACTGCACAGTACCACTTCCCCTGTATATACACTGCACAGTACCACTTCCCCTGTATATACACTGCACAGTACCACTTCCCCTGTATATACACTGCACAGTACCACTTCCCCTGTATATACACTGCACAGTACCACTTCCCCTGTATATACACTGCACAGTACCACTCCTCCTGTATATACACTGCACAGTACCACTCCTCCTGTATATACACACTGCACAGCACCACTCCTCCTGTATATATACTCTGCACAGCACCACTCCTCCTGTATATACACACTGCACAGTACCACTCCTCCTGTATATATATACACTGCACAGTACCACTCCTCCTGTATATATATATACACTGCACAGTACCACTCCTCCTGTATATATATACACTGCACAGTACCACTCCTCCTGTATATATACACTGCACAGTACCGCTCCTCCTGCATATATACACTGCACAGTACCGCTCCTCCTGCATATATACTCTGCACAGTACCACTCCTCCTGTATATATATACACTGCACAGTACCACTCCTCCTGTATGTATTTATACACTGCACAGTACCGCTCCTCCTGTATATATATACACTGCACAGTACCACTCCTCCTGTATATATACACTGCACAGTACTGCTCCTCCTGTATATATACACTGCACAGTACCACTCCTCCTGTATATATACACACTGCACACTACCGCTCCTCCTGTATATATACACTGCACAGCACCACTCCTGTATATATACACTGCACAGTACCGCTCCTCCTGTATATATACACTGCACAGTACCACTCCTCCTGTATATATATACACTGCACAGTACCACTCCTCCTGTATATATACACTGCACAGTACCGCTCCTCCTGCATATATACACTGCACAGTACCGCTCCTCCTGCATATATACACTGCACAGTACCACTCCTCCTGCATATATACTCTGCACAGTACCACTCCTCCTGTATATATATACACTGCACAGTACCACTCCTCCTGTATATATTTATACACTGCACAGTACCGCTCCTCCTGCATATATACACTGCACAGTACCACTCCTCCTGTATATATATACACTGCACAGTACCACTCCTCCTGTATATATACACTGCACAGTACCGCTCCTCCTGTATATATACACTGCACAGTACCGCTCCTCCTGCATATATACACTGCACAGTACCGCTTCTCCTGTATATATACTCTGCACAGTACCACTCCTCCTGTATATATACACACACTGCACAGTACCACTCCTCCTGTATATATACACTGCACAGCACCACTCCTGTATATATACACTGCACAGTACCGCTCCTCCTGTATATATACACAGCACAGTACCGCTCCTCCTGCATACAGTATATACACTGCACAGCTCCACCTCTATATATATATATATATATATACTGCACAGCTCCACCTCTATATATATATATATATATATACTGCACAGCTCCACCTCTATATATATATATATATATATATATATATATATATATATATACTGCACAGCTCCACCTCTATATATATATATATATATACTGCACAGCACCACCTCTATATATATATATATACACTGCACAGTACCGCTCCTCCTGTATATATACTCTGCACAGTACCACTCCTCCTGTATATATACACACACTGCACAGTACCGCTCCTCCTGTATATATACACTGCACAGCACCACTCCTGTATATATACACTGCACAGTACCGCTCCTCCTGTATATATACACTGCACAGTACCACTCCTCCTGTATATATACACTGCACAGTACCACTCCTCCTGTATATATACACTGCACAGTACTGCTCCTCCTGTATATATACACTGCACAGTACCACTCCTCCTGTATATATACACACTGCACAGTACCGCTCCTCCTGTATATATACACTGCACAGTACCGCTCCTCCTGTATATATACACTGCACAGTACCGCTCCTCCTGTATATATACTCTGCACAGTACCACTCCTCCTGTATATATACACACACTGCACAGTACCGCTCCTCCTGTATATATACACTGCACAGCACCACTCCTGTATATATACACTGCACAGTACCGCTCCTCCTGTATATATACACTGCACAGTACCACTCCTCCTGTATATATACACTGCACAGTACCACTCCTCCTGTATATATACACTGCACAGTACTGCTCCTCCTGTATATATACACTGCACAGTACCACTCCTCCTGTATATATACACTGCACAGTACCACTCCTCCTGTATATATACACTGCACAGCACCACTCCTCCTGTATATATACACTGCACAGTACCACTCCTCCTGTATATATACACTGCACAGTACCGCTCCTCCTGTATATATACACTGCACAGTACCGCTCCTCCTGTATATATACACTGCACAGTACCGCTCCTCCTGCATATATACACTGCACAGTACCACTCCTCCTGTATATATATACACTGCACAGTACCGCTCCTCCTGTATATATACACTGCACAGTACCGCTCCTCCTGTATATATACACTGCACAGTACCGCTCCTCCTGCATATATACACTGCACAGTACCACTCCTCCTGTATATATATACACTGCACAGTACCACTCCTCCTGTATATATACACTGCACAGTACCGCTCCTCCTGTATATATACACTGCACAGTACCGCTCCTCCTGCATATATACACTGCACAGTACCGCTCCTCCTGTATATATACACTGCACAGCACCACTCCTGTATATATACACTGCACAGTACCGCTCCTCCTGCATATATACACTGCACAGTACCACTCCTCCTGTATATATATACACTGCACAGTACCACTCCTCCTGTATATATACACTGCACAGTACCGCTCCTCCTGTATATATACACTGCACAGTACCGCTCCTCCTGCATATATACACTGCACAGTACCGCTCCTCCTGTATATATACTCTGCACAGTACCACTCCTCCTGTATGTATACACACACTGCACAGTACCACTCCTCCTGTATATATACACTGCACAGCACCACTCCTGTATATATACACTGCACAGTACCGCTCCTCCTGTATATATACACTGCACAGTACCGCTCCTCCTGCATATATACACTGCACAGTACCGCTCCTCCTGTATATATACTCTGCACAGTACCACTCCTCCTGTATATATACACACACTGCACAGTACTGCTCCTCCTGTATATATACACTGCACAGCACCACTCCTGTATATATACACTGCACAGTACCGCTCCTCCTGTATATATACACTGCACAGTACCACTCCTCCTGTATATATACACACTGCACAGTACCGCTCCTCCTGTATATATACACTGCACAGTACCGCTCCACCTGCATATATACACTGCACAGTACCGCTCCTCCTGCATATATACACTGCACAGTACCGCTCCACCTGCATATATACACTGCACAGTACCACTCCTCCTGTATATATATACACTGCACAGTACCACTCCTCCTGTATATATTTATACACTGCACAGTACCGCTCCTCCTGCATATATACACTGCACAGTACCACTCCTCCTGTATATATATACACTGCACAGTACCACTCCTCCTGTATATATTTATACACTACACAGTACCGCTCCTCCTGCATATATACACTGCACAGTACCACTCCTCCTGTATATATATACACTGCACAGTACCACTCCTCCTGTATATATATACACTGCACAGTACCGCTCCTCCTGCATATATACACTGCACAGTACCGCTCCACCTGCATATATACTCTGCACAGTACCACTCCTCCTGTATATATATACACTGCACAGTACCACTCCTCCTGTATATATTTATATACTGCACAGTACCGCTCCTCCTGCATATATACACTGCACAGTACCACTCCTCCTGTATATATATACACTGCACAGTACCACTCCTCCTGTATATATATACACTGCACAGTACCACTCCTCCTGTATATATACACTGCACAGTACCGCTCCTCCTGCATATATACACTGCACAGTACCACTACTCCTGTATATATACACTGCACAGCACCACTACTCCTGTATATATACACTGCACAGCACCACTCCTGTATATATACACTGCACAGTACCGCTCCTCCTGTATATATACACTGCACAGTACCACTCCTCCTGTATATATACACACTGCACAGTACCGCTCCTCCTGTATATATACACTGCACAGCACCACTCCTGTATATATACACTGCACAGTACCGCTCCTCCTGTATATATACACTGCACAGTACCACTCCTCCTGTATATATATACACTGCACAGTACCACTCCTCCTGTATATATACACTGCACAGTACCGCTCCTCCTGCATATATACACTGCACAATACCGCTCCTCCTGCATATATACACTGCACAGTACCACTCCTCCTGCATATATACTCTGCACAGTACCACTCCTCCTGTATATATATACACTGCACAGTACCACTCCTGTATATATTTATACACTGCACAGTACCGCTCCTCCTGCATATATACACTGCACAGTACCACTCCTCCTGTATATATATACACTGCACAGTACCACTCCTCCTGTATATATACACTGCACAGTACCGCTCCTCCTGTATATATACACTGCACAGTACCGCTCCTCCTGCATATATACACTGCACAGTACCACTCCTCCTGCATATATACACTGCACAGTACCACTCCTCCTGTATATATATACACTGCACAGTACCACTCCTCCTGTATATACACACTGCACAGTACCGCTTCTCCTGTATATATATGTGACGAACAGCCCACCGCCGTTCGTCCACTTACGGGCGACACTAACGGGAGTCCCGCTGCCACCAAAACGCGACGGACAGTGGACCCTGTGTCACCACTATGTCACAGTCCCACCACTGACACGGGTGTATCAGCGGACGGATGGGCGTGACACAATGCCGGCACACGGCTATCACAGGCGCAGTGGGGCTTATCTTAGTTATCCCAACACTGGCACCATGTGACCAAAAATATCCAGCAAGCTAATCTCGCTCTACAATTTGCCGCAGGGGGAGTTTAATTTGGATGCCCCACCACTGCTATCAATCTTCCAAGTACTGCGGGGATTTATGTATATCCCACTTTCTCAGTTCCACTTTGGAACTCGCAGCTCTCCGGCGCCCCCCTTACCCTCAGGTCAGTCAGGGAACTGCACCTAGGATAATTAGTCGCCGGACGGGCTGCCTGTTGTGAACCGGCAATTAGGCTTCTGCAGTAAGGGAATTATCAATGCTGTGGCTGAAGCCCCTTACTCAGCAATATAAGACCCTTCTAGACTGCCAGCAAGCCGTAATAGCCGTACACAACGCGCTGCCACCAGTCACGGTTACTTAATTCACAGTGTTAAATTAAGAGGGTCCGTGGCAAACCCCTTGAATTAGTAGCGATTATCTATCAAAGGCGTATAGTTCGATTCTTAGAGCATGGAGACAGATCTAAATAATTTCATTTATTTTCCGAAAGAGGACAGTGATTACAGATAAAAGTTGCTATAAAATTGAGACATAAAATATGTACAGTACAGGTATAAAATAAAAGTGGAGAAAACAAAGAGATTACACTCACAGTTCCATATTGTTCCTTAGGCAGACCATGCGGCTAAGGTGGGTGGAGGCGGAGCTGCACTTCTCCGCTCATTGGGGTCCTTCTAGCACGACGACTTGAGCTGTTCTGAGCTGGTTTGCCCAGGAAATGCCTTATAGACTTTCCTATGTGACATCACAGAGAGGTACATTCTGGGTTGATCCCACCTCTCTTATCCAAGTTATGTTTTGGCTACAAAACTTAGATTAGCTATAACTTTATGGGAGAAGCTGGTATGGACTCATCAGTGGTATCATGTTTCCCAGCGTAATGAGCCCATCAAGAAAACATCAAACATCTATGCGATATGACCGTCCATTTGGGCGCAAATCCTATCTCATGTTCTGGACAGGGTAGAACTTCGAAACATACGCGGTCTCGAAGCTGGGACCGCTCAGGTTACAAAAATATGATTTTCATATCTCTAGGGTATTTGGTTCTTATGGTATAGTCTCTCATAGTTTTATTCGTTTCAAACAAAGAAGTTTTTCCCGCTCTGAAGAGGAGAGAAGGCAAATGGTGTGAGGAAGATGGTCTAGCTAATTAACATTCCTGCTCTTCCAGAGGAAGTGGCAGGGTTGATAAAACCTGGGGGGAAGGAATTCCTATTACTGACAGTTTACAATGTCCTAGGATGGAGGATTTGTTAGCACATTGCAACAGAAAACATATCTTGCCGACATTGTACATCACACCTCCCCCCTTAAGAGGGCGCTAAGGAGGCATTACCTCTCGGTAATCTGCCATGCGCACCTCAGCGGGTTCGCCCCGGCGGGACAACCCATCGGCATTGCCGTTTTCACTGCCCTTCCTGTGTTTTACAGTAAAATCGTACTGTTGAAGGGCAAGGCTCCAGCGGAGCAATCTTCCATTGGTTCCCGACACGGTGTGCAACCAGCTCAGTGGGTTGTGGTCGGTTACCACCGTGAAGGCGCGCCCATACAGGTAGGGCTGCAAACGCTGCAGTGCCCACACCATGGCCAGACACTCCTTCTCGATGGTCGAGTATGCCACTTCCCTCGGCAAAAGTTTCCGGCTCAGGTACAACACGGGGTGCTCTTGGTCCCCCGAGTCGACCTGGCTAAGCACAGCACCGAGGCCAAACTCGCTGGCGTCGGTCTGTACCAGAAACGGGCGACTGCTGTCGACTGCTCTCAACACTGGAGAGTTGCACAGGGCTGCTTTCAAAGCTTGGAAAGCCGCCTCACAGTCATCTGTCCAGTTGACTGTTTGGGGTAGCCTCTGCTTGATGAGGTCAGTCAAGGGTTTGGCAAGGGCGCTATAGTCCTGTACGAACCGCCTATAGTACCCTGCAGTGCCCAAGAAGGACTTCACCTGTTTCTTGGTCCTGGGGGTGGGCCAGGACACGATTGCGTCCACTTTTTCTGGCTCCGGACTCATGGAACCCCCGCCTACCCGGTGCCCCAGGTAGTGGACCTTGCGCATGCCTATCTGGCACTTCCCCGGCTTGATGGTCAGGCCTGCCTGGTGAAGACGCTTGAGCACCTCCTGGAGGTGCTGAAGGTGTTCCTCCCAGGTGGAACTGAAGACGGCAATATCGTCTAAGTACGCCACTGCGTACTCCTCCAGTCCCCGAAGCAGGTGGTTGACCATCCGCTGGAAAGTGGCAGGGGCATTCTTCATGCCGAAGGGCATGACCGTGGACTCGTACAGTCCAAAGGGGGTGATAAAGGCGGATTTCTCCTGCGCCTCAGGGCTCAGGGGAATCTGCCAGTATCCCCGACTCAAATCCATGATGGATATGTAGTTGGCGTTTGTCAACCGCTCGAGCAGATCCTCGATGCGCGGCATTGGGTGGGCATCAGAGGTTGTGATGGTGTTGAGCCCCCTGTAGTCCACGCAGAACCGGGTGGTTCGATCCTTTTTAGGCACGAGGACTACAGGTGAAGCCCACGCACCCTTTGACCGTCGAATCACTCCCAGCCTTAACATCTCATCGACCTCTTGGCGCATGACTTGTTGCACCGTTTCAGAGATCCGATAAGGTGTTCGCCGTAATGGGGCATGATTCCCGGTGTCCACCTCATGAACCGCTAACTCCGTCCTCCCAGGACGGTTGGTGAACACGGGCCGGAAGAGTTCCAGGGTGGCCATCAACTGCAACCGCTGGGACACGGTGAGCGAACCACTTATCTCCATGTCCTCAATGGACCCATTGGCCTTGGCCTGGGCCAGCATGTCCAGGAGGGAATCTTCCTCCCCATCCTCTGGCAGATTGCAGACCGGTAGGATGCAAGCTTCACGTTCGTAGTGCGCCTTCAGCATGTTGACGTGAAAGGCCTTGCGCCTACCCCGAGCATGGTCAAGCGTGACCACGTAGGTGACCGGGTTGAGCTGTTGGTGGACGACGTACGGGCCTTCCCAGGCTGCCTGAAGCTTATCCGTTGGTACCGGGACCAACACCCACACCTTTTGACCCACCTGGTAGGTCCGCTCCCGGGCGTTCTGGTCGTACCAGTGCTGCTGGTCAGCCTGAGCCTGCGTCATGTTGTCATGCACCAACTGCGTCAAGGTCTGCATCTTGTCACGGAAGCGCATGACATAATCCACGATGGACACTTCTGTGGGGTTTGGCTCATCTTCCCAGGATTCTCTTATCAACCCAAGGGGTCCCCGGACTCGCCTGCCATACAGGAGCTCGAAGGGGGAGAACCCGGTCGAAGCCTGCGGAACTTCTCTGTAAGCGAACAGCAGGTGTGGGAGGTACCGCTCCCAGTCGCGCCCTTGGGTCTCAACCAGTATGCGGAGCATCTGTTTGAGGGTACCGTTGAAACGTTCACACAAACCGTTAGTCTGTGGGTGATACGGACTCGATACCAGCTGCGTCACCTGCATTTTCTCACAGAGAGCCTCCATTAGGCGAGACATGAATTGGGGCCCTTGATCGGTAAGCATCTCCCTGGGAAATCCTACTCTCGAAAAGATGGTCACCAGTGCGTCAGCCACCTTATCTGCCCTGGTTGAAGACAGAGCTACTGCCTCTGGGTACCGGGTAGCGTAGTCTACCACGGTGAGAATGTATCGCTTTCCGGAGCTGCTGGGGACGGACAGCGGTCCTACAATGTCCACCGCGATTCTCTGGAAAGGCTCCTCTATCACCGGCAAAGGAATAAGGGGAGCCTTAAGAGCAGGCCCCGCCTTACCCACTTTTTGACAGGTGGCACAGGAGCGGCAGTAGTGTGTTACATCTGTCCCCATCTTGGGCCAATAGAAGTGTTGAGACAGCCGTGCCTTTGTTTTGCTGATCCCCAAGTGTCCAGCGAGTGGAATCTCATGGGCAATCCGCAACAACTCAGTTCTGAACTGATAGGGGACGACCAGCTGTCTTTCCCTCAACCACTCCTTTTTAGGATCTCCGGGTACTGTCTCCCGGTACAACCTTCCTCGTTCCCAGAACACCCTCTCCTTATCAGACTTGGAGGTGGGCGTCTCGGCGAGACCTCTCAATTTCTCCAGGCTGGCATCTGAGTGCAGAGCAGCCTGGAACTCCATGCTGGAGGCTGCCAGAAGTGACGTCAGGGTCCCCTCTTTACTGGGACCCTCTGGAACCGGCTCTGGGTTCACCTCTGGTTCAGTCTCTCCTGTAGCAGCAGAGGGTCCAGAAGACAGTGCGTTACCTGCGATCTGGGCACTCTGACTGCGTGTGACAGCTGCTATGTATGCTGTCTCCCTGGGGATTTCTGCAGACCCACCAGCTGGTGCTGCCCTGGGCTCTACCTCCCCATCCACCCCCAACACTTCAGGAGCAGTGCTACTTATGGGCCAGTTACCTTCCTCGGTGGCACTGGTCAGCTGCATGGCATTACCTTCCTCATGGTCCCCATGCACCTCCCCATTTCCTTGAGCACCGTTGCTTACTCCTGCCAGGGGTTCCTCAGCCGTCTCACTCCGCAGAGTGACGGGGCTGAGCACTTCGGTACCTGTGGACACATCTACCGCTTCAAAGAAAGGGTTAACGGGTTCAGTCGGCACAGATACATCAACATCATCATCATCCTTCCTAGGAGAAGAATGGTTATCAGTTTGCTTTGGTACATTCACATCAGCATCAGCATCGTACCTGGGGAAAGAATGGTTGTTAGTTGCATCATTACTCATCAAGGCATTAGCAGGTAACACATTCAGTTTCCCATCATCAACATCATCAGGGTTAACGTTACCCTTATTATCAGTTTGGGGAAGGGTGTCAGGGACATAGTATGCAACCATCCTCCCCAAGTCAGTCCCCAATAAAACATCAGTGGGCAAATTTTCAGACACTCCCACCTCCCTCAACCCGCTCCCGGCACCCCAATCAAGAAAAACTCGTGCCACTGGCAAGGGACAACGGGTGCCTCCAATCCCGGTGACAGTCAAGGTTTTCCCCTCAACAAACTCTTCAGGGGCCGCCAGTCCAGGACGGATGAGGGTTCGTTCAGCCCCGGTGTCCTTGAGGCCTGTAGCAAGACGGGCCCCCACCTGAACAGGTTGAACGTTGTCGTCAGCCCTCCCAACCACACCTCCCACCAAAAGAACAGAGGCATTGGGCCCGGGGGCCTTGGCTGGGGGGTTCTTCGGCCTGTTCGGACAGGTGTAAAAGAAGTGACCAGGCCGCTGGCAGTGGTGACACAGGCGACTGTCAGTAGCCGGCCTGTTGTTGGCAACAGGGACAGGGCCTCCGGAGGGACGGCTAGCTGGGGCATTGGGGTTGGTTGCTGGCTTACCCCCTTTCCAGCTGGTGGCGACTGGCCTCCGCGTCTCGGGCTTCCGGTTGGCCTCGTGGTTGTCGGCGATCTGCGCCGCTTTGTCCGCGTTCGTTGGTTCGCGGTCCAGGATGAACTGTCGGACCTCAGCTGGGCAGAGATGCAGGAACTGGTCTTTGATCATCAGGTCCCGTAGCTGCTCAAAGGTTTCAACGGACAGTCCATGGATCCACTGGTCAAAGTGGGTCCTGAGTCCTTGCACCACATCACTGTAGCTATCGTGTGGGCCACGTTGGAGGTGTCGGAACTTCTTTCGGTATACCTCAGGTGTCAGCCGGTATTTGGCGATCAGCGCCTGCTTTATGGCGTCATAGTCATCATCGGCTTCTGGCGGAAGAGAAGCAAATGCCTCCAGGGCTTTGCCTTTTAGCCCTGGGGTCAAGTACCTTGCCCATTGGTCTCTAGGCAGCTGGTACTGTCTGCAGGCTTTCTCAAAGGCTCGCAGAAATGTGTCCAAGTCCCCGTCCTTTTCCATCACGGGAAAATGCTCTGGCCGGGGTTTAGGAGTCTGGACGCTGCTGGGCTCACGGCTTTGGGCTGTGAGGGCATTCCCACCCCGCTGGAGTACCTCCAGTTCATGGGCCCTCTGCGCCTGGCGCTCGGCTCTCTCAGCCTCAGCTTGGCGCTCAGCTCTCTCCGCCTGGCGCTCGGCTCGCTGCTCTGCTCTCTCTCGAGCTTGCTGGATCAGCCTCACCCGCCCATCACTGTCTTCGGCGGGGAGTTCGTCCAAGGCCATTTGCAGATAGGGGTCCACCCCGTTCTGGTTGAATGTGGGGCCAGCGCTCAGGAGTGGAGCCTCTGCTGCAGCCCCATTGCAACTTGGGCCAACTTCTGCGCTCGCTGGATTCTGGTCGTTGTCCAGCTGCACTAGAGCCGCGATCATTTGAGCTCTGTTTTTGTTCGTGGCGTCAAGGCCTTGGTACGTGCATAACGCAGCAAGAACTTCCTTTGTCTGCCGGGTGTACCAAGGTTCTCCTTTTGCCGCCATGGTTGCCAAATAAAAGATAGAAAAAGAAAAACGAAGAAACGGGAGGGGGATACTTGCAAGTACACACTAATGTCTCAGGACTAGTAACCACTGAGTCTGTTCTCCAAAACCTATGATGCAGGATTCCCGCAGGAACCGTGCAGGTTTTTAGTGAGAGGAATGATTGCTCAAACCAAATCACTAATGCTCTAGGATTATCCCACCGCGCTGCCACCAATATGTGACGAACAGCCCACCGCCGTTCGTCCACTTACGGGCGACACTAACGGGAGTCCCGCTGCCACCAAAACGCGACGGACAGCGGACCCTGTGTCACCACTATGTCACAGTCCCACCACTGACACGGGTGTATCAGCGGACGGAGGGGCGTGACACAATGCCGGCACACGGCTATCACAGGCGCAGTGGGGCTTATCTTAGTTATCCCAACACTGGCACCATGTGACCAAAAATATCCAGCAAGCTAATCTCGCTCTACAATTTGCCGCAGGGGGAGTTTAATTTGGATGCCCCACCACTGCTATCAATCTTCCAAGTACTGCGGGGATTTATGTATATCCCACTTTCTCAGTTCCACTTTGGAACTCGCAGCTCTCCGGCGCCCCCCTTACCCTCAGGTCAGTCAGGGAACTGCACCTAGGATAATTAGTCGCCGGACGGGCTGCCTGTTGTGAACCGGCAATTAGGCTTCTGCAGTAAGGGAATTATCAATGCTGTGGCTGAAGCCCCTTACTCAGCAATATAAGACCCTTCTAGACTGCCAGCAAGCCGTAATAGCCGTACACAACGCGCTGCCACCAGTCACGGTTACTTAATTCACAGTGTTAAATTAAGAGGGTCCGTGGCAAACCCCTTGAATTAGTAGCGATTATCTATCAAAGGCGTATAGTTCGATTCTTAGAGCATGGAGACAGATCTAAATAATTTCATTTATTTTCCGAAAGAGGACAGTGATTACAGATAAAAGTTGCTATAAAATTGAGACATAAAATATGTACAGTACAGGTATAAAATAAAAGTGGAGAAAACAAAGAGATTACACTCACAGTTCCATATTGTTCCTTAGGCAGACCATGCGGCTAAGGTGGGTGGAGGCGGAGCTGCACTTCTCCGCTCATTGGGGTCCTTCTAGCACGACGACTTGAGCTGTTCTGAGCTGGTTTGCCCAGGAAATGCCTTATAGACTTTCCTATGTGACATCACAGAGAGGTGCATTCTGGGTTGATCCCACCTCTCTTATCCAAGTTATGTTTTGGCTACAAAACTTAGATTAGCTATAACTTTATGGGAGAAGCTGGTATGGACTCATCAGTGGTATCATGTTTCCCAGCGTAATGAGCCCATCAAGAAAACATCAAACATCTATGCGATATGACCGTCCATTTGGGCGCAAATCCTATCTCATGTTCTGGACAGGGTAGAACTTCGAAACATACGCGGTCTCGAAGCTGGGACCGCTCAGGTTACAAAAATATGATTTTCATATCTCTAGGGTATTTGGTTCTTATGGTATAGTGTCTCATAGTTTTATTCATTTCAAACAAAGAAGTTTTTCCCGCTCTGAAGAGGAGAGAAGGCAAATGGTGTGAGGAAGATGGTCTAGCTAATTAACATTCCTGCTCTTCCAGAGGAAGTGGCAGGGTTGATAAAACCTGGGGGGAAGGAATTCCTATTACTGACAGTTTACAATGTCCTAGGATGGAGGATTTGTTAGCACATTGCAACAGAAAACATATCTTGCCGACATTGTACATCACAATATACACTGCACAGCACCACTCCTGTATATATACACTGCACAGTACCGCTCCTGTATATATACACTGCACAGTACCACTCCTCCTGTATATATACACACTGCACAGTACCGCTCCTCCTGTATATATACACTGCACAGTACCGCTCCACCTGCATATATACCCTGCACAGTACCACTCCTCCTGTATATATACACTGCACAGTACCACTCCTCCTGTATATATCCTCTGCACAGTACCGCTCCTCCTGTATATATACTCTGCACAGTACCACTCCTCCTGTATATATACACTGCACAGTACCACTCCTCCTGTATATATGCACTGCACAGTACCACTCCTCCTGCATATATACACTGCACAGTACCACTCCTCCTGTATATATACACTGCACAGTACCACTCCTCCTGCATATATACACTGCACAGTACCACTCCTCCTGTATATATGCACTGCACAGTACCACTCCTGTATATATACACTGCACAGTACCACTCCTCCTGTATATATACACTGCACAGCACCACTCCTGTATATATACACTGCACAGTACCGCTCCTCCTGTATATATACACTGCACAGTACCACTCCTCCTGTATATATACACTGCACAGTACCGCTCCTCCTGTCCTGTATATACACACTGCACAGCACCGCTCCTCCTGCATATATACACTGCACAGTACCGCTCCTCCTGCATATATACTCTGCACAGTACCACTCCTTCTGTATATATACTCTGCACAGCACCACTCCTCCTGTATATATATACACTGCACAGTACCGCTCCTCCTGCATATATACACTGCACAGTACCGCTCCTCCTGTATATATACTCTGCACAGTATCACTCCTCCTGTATATATACACACACTGCACAGTACCACTCCTCCTGTATATATACACTGCACAGCACCACTCCTGTATATATACACTGCACAGTACCGCTCCTCCTGTATATATACACTGCACAGTACCACTCCTCCTGTATATATATACACTGCACAGTACCGCTCCTCCTGTATATATACACTGCACAGTACCACTCCTCCTGTATATATACACACTGCACAGTACCGCTCCTCCTGTATATATACACTGCACAGTACCGCTCCACCTGCATATATACACTGCACAGTACCGCTCCTCCTGCATATATACACTGCACAGTACCTCTCCACCTGCATATATACACTGCACAGTACCACTCCTCCTGTATATATATACACTGCACAGTACCACTCCTCCTGTATATATTTATACACTGCACAGTACCGCTCCTCCTGCATATATACACTGCACAGTACCACTCCTCCTGTATATATATACACTGCACAGTACCACTCCTCCTGTATATATATACACTGCACAGTACCACTCCTCCTGTATATATATACACTGCACAGTACCACTCCTCCTGTATATATATACACTGCACAGTACCACTCCTCCTGTATATATTTATACACTGCACAGCACCACTCCTCCTGTATATATACACTGCACAGTACCGCTCCTCCTGCATATATACACTGCACAGTACCGCTCCACCTGCATATATACTCTGCACAGTACCACTCCTCCTGTATATATACACACTGCACAGTACCGCTCCTCCTGTATATATACACTGCACAGTACCGCTCCACCTGCATATATACACTGCACAGTACCGCTCCTCCTGCATATATACACTGCACAGTACCTCTCCACCTGCATATATACACTGCACAGTACCACTCCTCCTGTATATATATACTGCACAGTACCACTCCTCCTGTATATATTTATACACTGCACAGTACCGCTCCTCCTGCATATATACACTGCACAGTACCACTCCTCCTGTATATATATACACTGCACAGTACCACTCCTCCTGTATATATACACTGCACAGTACCACTCCTGTATATATACACTGCACAGTACCACTCCTCCTGTATATATACTGCACAGTACCACTCCTCCTGTATATATACACACTGCACAGTACCGCTCCTCCTGTATATATACACTGCACAGTACCACTCCTCCTGTATATATATACACTGCACAGTACCACTCCTCCTGTATATATATACACTGCACAGTACCGCTCCTCCTGCATATATACACTGCACAGTACCGCTCCACCTGCATATATACTCTGCACAGTACCACTCCTCCTGTATATATATACACTGCACAGTACCACTCCTCCTGTATATATTTATACACTGCACAGTACCACTCCTCCTGCATATATACACTGCACAGTACCACTCCTCCTGTATATATATACACTGCACAGTACCACTCCTCCTGTATATATATATACACTGCACAGTACCACTCCTCCTGTATATATACACTGCATAGTACCGCTCCTCCTGCATATATACACTGCACAGTACCACTACTCCTGTATATATACACTGCACAGCACCACTACTCCTGTATATATATACACTGCACAGTACCACTCCTCCTGTATATATTTATACACTGCACAGTACCGCTCCTCCTGCATATATACACTGCACAGTACCACTCCTCCTGTATATATATACACTGCACAGTACCACTCCTCCTGTATATATATATACACTGCACAGTACCACTCCTCCTGTATATATACACTGCATAGTACCGCTCCTCCTGCATATATACACTGCACAGTACCACTACTCCTGTATATATACACTGCACAGCACCACTACTCCTGTATATATACACTGCACAGTACCACTCCTCCTGTATATATACACTGCATAGTACCGCTCCTCCTGCATATATACACTGCACAGTACCACTACTCCTGTATATATACACTGCACAGCACCACTACTCCTGTATATATACACTGCACAGTACCGCTCCTCCTGTATATATACACTGCACAGTACCACTCCTCCTGTATATATACACACTGCACAGTACCGCTCCTCCTGTATATATACACTGCACAGCACCACTCCTGTATATATACACTGCACAGTACCGCTCCTCCTGTATATATACACTGCACAGTACCACTCCTCCTGTATATATTTATATACTGCACAGTACCGCTCCTCCTGTATATATTTATACACTGCACAGTACCGCTCCTCCTGCATATATACACTGCACAGTACCACTCCTCCTGTATATATATACACTGCACAGTACCACTCCTCCTGTATATATATACACTGCACAGTACCACTCCTCCTGTATATATACACTGCATAGTACCGCTCCTCCTGCATATATACACTGCACAGTACCACTCCTCCTGTATATATATACACTGCACAGTACCACTCCTCCTGTATATATACACTGCATAGTACCGCTCCTCCTGTATATATACACTGCACAGTACCACTCCTCCTGTATATATTTATACACTGCACAGTACCGCTCCTCCTGTATATATTTATACACTGCACAGTACCGCTCCTCCTGCATATATACACTGCACAGTACCACTCCTCCTGTATATATATACACTGCACAGTACCACTCCTCCTGTATATATTTATACACTGCACAGTACCACTCCTCCTGCATATATACACTGCACAGTACCACTCCTCCTGTATATATATACACTGCATAGTACCGCTCCTCCTGCATATATACACTGCACAGTACCACTACTCCTGTATATATACACTGCACAGCACCACTACTCCTGTATATATACACTGCACAGTACCACTCCTCCTGTATATATACACTGCATAGTACAGCTCCTCCTGCATATATACACTGCACAGTACCACTACTCCTGTATATATACACTGCACAGCACCACTACTCCTGTATATATACACTGCACAGTACCACTCCTCCTGTATATATACACTGCATAGTACCGCTCCTCCTGCATATATACACTGCACAGTACCACTACTCCTGTATATATACACTGCACAGCACCACTACTCCTGTATATATACACTGCACAGTACCGCTCCTCCTGTATATATACACTGCACAGTACCACTCCTCCTGTATATATACACACTGCACAGTACCGCTCCTCCTGTATATATACACTGCACAGCACCACTCCTGTATATATACACTGCACAGTACCGCTCCTCCTGTATATATACACTGCACAGTACCACTCCTCCTGTATATATATACACTGCACAGTACCACTCCTCCTGTATATATACACTGCACAGTACCGCTCCTCCTGCATATATACACTGCACAGTACCACTCCTCCTGCATATATACACTGCACAGTACCACTCCTCCTGCTTATATACTCTGCACAGTACCACTCCTCCTGTATATATATATACACTGCACAGTACCACTCCTGTATATATTTATACACTGCACAGTACCGCTCCTCCTGCATATATACACTGCACAGTACCACTCCTCCTGTATATATACACTGCACAGTACCACTCCTCCTGTATATATACACTGCACAGTACCGCTCCTCCTGTATATATACACTGCACAGTACCGCTCCTCCTGCATATATACACTGCACAGTACCACTACTCCTGCATATATACACTGCACAGTACCACTCCTCCTGTATATATACACTGCACAGTACCACTCCTCCTGTATATATACACTGCACAGTACCGCTCCTCCTGTATATATACACTGCACAGTACCACTCCTCCTGCATATATACACTGCACAGTACCACTCCTCCTGCATATATACACTGCACAGTACCACTCCTCCTGTATATATATACACTGCACAGTACCGCTCCTCCTGTATATATACACTGCACAGTGCCTCTCCTCCTGTATATATACACTGCACAGTACCGCTCCTCCTGTATATATACACTGCACAGTACCACTCCTCCTGTATATATACACACTGCACAGTACCGCTCCTCCTGTATATATACACTGCACAGTACCGCTCCACCTGCATATATACCCTGCACAGTACCACTCCTCCTGTATATATACACTGCACAGTACCGCTCCTCCTGTATATATACTCTGCACAGTACCACTCCTCCTGTATATATACACTGCACAGTACCACTCCTCCTGTATATATACACTGCACAGTACCACTCCTCCTGCATATATACACTGCACAGTACCACTCCTCCTGTATATATATACACTGCACAGTACCACTCCTCCTGCATATATACACTGCACAGTACCACTCCTCCTGTATATATACACTGCACAGTACCACTCCTCCTGTATATATACACTGCACAGTACCGCTCCTCCTGTATATATGCACTGCACAGTACCGCTCCTCCTGTATATATATACACTGCACAGTACCACTCCTCCTGTATATATACACTGCACAGCACCACTCCTGTATATATACACTGCACAGTACCGCTCCTCCTGTATATATACACTGCACAGCACCACTCCTGTATATATACACTGCACAGTACCGCTCCTCCTGTATATATACACTGCACAGTACCACTCCTCCTGTATATATACACTGCACAGTACCGCTCCTCCTGTCCTGTATATACACACTGCACAGCACCGCTCCTCCTGCATATATACACTGCACAGTACCGCTCCTCCTGTATATATACTCTG
This sequence comes from Dendrobates tinctorius, assembly GCF_039654945.1. Lineage (NCBI taxonomy): Eukaryota > Metazoa > Chordata > Amphibia > Anura > Dendrobatidae > Dendrobates > Dendrobates tinctorius. The sequence goes on along the minus strand of NW_027362074.1, from coordinate 1,179,469 downwards.
CACAGTACCACTCCTTCTGTATATATACTCTGCACAGCACCACTCCTCCTGTATATATATACACTGCACAGCACCACTCCTCCTGTATATATACACTGCACAGTACCGCTCCTCCTGTATATATACACTGCACAGTACCGCTCCACCTGCATATATACACTGCACAGTACCGCTCCTCCTGCATATATACACTGCACAGTACCGCTCCACCTGCATATATACACTGCACAGTACCACTCCTCCTGTATATATACACGGCACAGTACCACTCCTCCTGTATATATATATACACTGCACAGTACCACTCCTCCTGTATATATATACACTGCACAGTACCGCTCCTCCTGCATATATACACTGCACAGTACCGCTCCACCTGCATATATACTCTGCACAGTACCACTCCTCCTGTATATATATACACTGCACAGTACCACTCCTCCTGTATATATTTATACACTGCACAGTACCGCTCCTCCTGCATATATACACTGCACAGTACCACTCCTGTATATATATACACTGCACAGTACCACTCCTCCTGTATATATATACACTGCACAGTACCACTCCTCCTGCATATATACACTGCACAGTACCACTACTCCTGTATATATACACTGCACAGCACCACTACTCCTGTATATATACACTGCACAGCACCACTCCTGTATATATACACTGCACAGTACCGCTCCTCCTGTATATATACACTGCACAGTACCACTCCTCCTGTATATATACACACTGCACAGTACCGCTCCTCCTGTATATATACACTGCACAGCACCACTCCTGTATATATACACTGCACAGTACCGCTCCTCCTGTATATATACACTGCATAGTACCACTCCTCCTGTATATATATACACTGCACAGTACCACGCCTCCTGTATATATACACTGCACAGTACCGCTCCTCCTGCATATATACACTGCACAGTACCGCTCCTCCTGCATATATACACTGCACAGTACCACTCCTCCTGCATATATACTCTGCACAGTACCACTCCTCCTGTATATATATACACTGCACAGTACCACTCCTCCTGTATATATACACTGCACAGTACCACTCCTCCTGTATATATATATACACTGCACAGTACCACTCCTCCTGTATATATACACTGCACAGTACCGCTCCTCCTGTATATATACTCTGCACAGTACCACTCCTCCTGTATATATACACTGCACAGTACCACTCCTCCTGCATATATACACTGCACAGTACCACTCCTCCTGTATATATATACACTGCACAGTACCACTCCTCCTGCATATATACACTGCACAGTACCACTCCTCCTGTATATATATACACTGCACAGTACCACTCCTCCTGTATATATACACTGCACAGTACCACTCCTGTATATATACACTGCACAGTACCACTCCTCCTGTATATATACACTGCACAGCACCACTCCTGTATATATACACTGCACAGTACCGCTCCTCCTGTATATATACACTGCACAGCACCACTCCTGTATATATACACTGCACAGTACCGCTCCTCCTGTATATATACACTGCACAGTACCACTCCTCCTGTATATATACACTGCACAGTACCGCTCCTCCTGTCCTGTATATACACACTGCACAGCACCGCTCCTCCTGCATATATACACTGCACAGTACCGCTCCTCCTGCATATATACACTGCACAGTACCGCTCCTCCTGCATATATACACTGGACAGTACCACTCCTCCTGCATATATACACTGCACAGTACCACTCCTCCTGTATATATATACACTGCACAGTACCACTCCTCCTGTATATATACACACTGCACAGTACCGCTCCTCCTGTATATATACACTGCACAGCACCACTCCTGTATATATACACTGCACAGTACCGCTCCTCCTGTATATATACACTGCACAGTACCACTCCTCCTGTATATATACACACACTGCACAGTACCACTCCTCCTGTATATATACACACACTGCACAGTACCGCTCCTCCTGTATATATTTATACACTGCACAGTACCGCTCCTCCTGCATATATACACTGCACAGTACCACTCCTCCTGTATATATACACTGCACAGTACCACTCCTCCTGTATATATACACTGCACAGCACCACTCCTGTATATATACACTGCACAGTACCGCTCCTCCTGTATATATACACTGCACAGTACCACTCCTCCTGTATATATACACACACTGCACAGTACCGCTCCTCCTGTATATATACACTGCACAGTACCGCTCCACCTGCATATATACCCTGCACAGTACCACTCCTCCTGTATATATACACTGCACAGTACCGCTCCTCCTGTATATATACACTGCACAGTACCGCTCCTCCTGTATATATACTCTGCACAGTACCACTCCTCCTGTATATATACACTGCACAGTACCACTCCTCCTGCATATATACACTGCACAGTACCACTCCTCCTGTATATATATACACTGCACAGTACCACTCCTCCTGCATATATACACTGCACAGTACCACTCCTCCTGTATATATATACACTGCACAGTACCACTCCTCCTGTATATATACACTGCACAGTACCACTCCTGTATATATACACTGCACAGTACCACTCCTCCTGTATATATACACTGCACAGCACCACTCCTGTATATATACACTGCACAGTACCGCTCCTCCTGTATATATACACTGCACAGCACCACTCCTGTATATATACACTGCACAGTACCGCTCCTCCTGTATATATACACTGCACAGTACCACTCCTCCTGTATATATACACTGCACAGTACCGCTCCTCCTGTCCTGTATATACACACTGCACAGCACCGCTCCTCCTGCATATATACACTGCACAGTACCGCTCCTCCTGCATATATACACTGCACAGTACCGCTCCTCCTGCATATATACACTGGACAGTACCACTCCTCCTGCATATATACACTGCACAGTACCACTCCTCCTGTATATATATACACTGCACAGTACCACTCCTCCTGTATATATACACACTGCACAGTACCGCTCCTCCTGTATATATACACTGCACAGCACCACTCCTGTATATATACACTGCACAGTACCGCTCCTCCTGTATATATACACTGCACAGTACCACTCCTCCTGTATATATACACACACTGCACAGTACCGCTCCTCCTGTATATATACCCTGCACAGTACCACTCCTCCTGTATATATACACTGCACAGTACCGCTCCTCCTGTATATATACACTGCACAGTACCGCTCCTCCTGTATATATACTCTGCACAGTACCACTCCTCCTGTATATATACACTGCACAGTACCACTCCTCCTGCATATATACACTGCACAGTACCACTCCTCCTGTATATATATACACTGCACAGTACCACTCCTCCTGCATATATACACTGCACAGTACCACTCCTCCTGTATATATACACTGCACAGTACCACTCCTGTATATATACACTGCACAGTACCACTCCTCCTGTATATATACACTGCACAGCACCACTCCTGTATATATACACTGCACAGTACCGCTCCTCCTGTATATATACACTGCACAGCACCACTCCTGTATATATACACTGCAAAGTACCGCTCCTCCTGTATATATACACTGCACAGTACCACTCCTCCTGTATATATACACTGCACAGTACCGCTCCTCCTGTCCTGTATATACACTGCACAGCACCACTCCTCCTGTATATATACACTGCACAGCACCACTCCTGTATATATACACTGCACAGTACCACTCCTCCTGTATATATACACTGCACAGTACCACTCCTGTATATATACACTGCACAGTACCACTCCTCCTGTATATATACACTGCACAGCACCACTCCTGTATATATACACTGCACAGTACCGCTCCTCCTGTATATATACACTGCACAGCACCACTCCTGTATATATACACTGCAAAGTACCGCTCCTCCTGTATATATACACTGCACAGTACCACTCCTCCTGTATATATACACTGCACAGTACCGCTCCTCCTGTCCTGTATATACACTGCACAGCACCACTCCTCCTGTATATATACACTGCACAGCACCACTCCTGTATATATACACTGCAAAGTACCGCTCCTCCTGCATATATACACTGCACAGCACCGCTCCTCCTGCATATATACACTGCACAGTACCGCTCCTCCTGCATATATACACTGCACAGTACCGCTCCTCCTGTATATATACTCTGCACAGCACCACTCCTCCTGTATATATATACACTGCACAGTACCACTCCTCCTGTATATATACACTGCACAGTACCACTCCTCCTGTATATATACACTGCACAGTACCGCTCCTCCTGTATATATACACTGCACAGTACCGCTCCTCCTGTATATATACTCTGCACAGCACCACTCCTGTATATATACACTGCACAGTACTTCTCCTCCTGTATATATATATACTGCACAGTACCACTCCTCCTGTATATATACTCTGCACAGTACGACTCCTCCTGTATATATACACTGCACAGTACCACTCCTCCTGTATATATACACTGCACAGCACCACTCCTCCTGTATATATACACTGCACAGCACCACTCCTCCTGTATATATACATTGCACAGCACCACTCCTCCTGTATATATACACTGCAGAGTACCACTCCTCCTGTATATATACACTGCACAGTACCGCTCCTCCTGTTTATATACTCTGCACAGCACCACCCCTGTATATATACACTGCACAGTACTTCTCCTCCTGTATATATATACTGCACAGTACCACTCCTCCTGTATATATACTCTGCACAGTACGACTCCTCCTGTATATATACACTGCACAGTACCACTCCTCCTGTATATATACACTGCACAGTACCGCTCCTCCTGTCCTGTATATACACACTGCACAGCACCGCTCCTTCTGCATATATACACTGCACAGTACCGCTCCTCCTGTATATATACTCTGCACAGTACCACTCCTTCTGTATATATACTCTGCACAGCACCACTCCTCCTGTATATATATATATACACTGCACAGTACCACTCCTCCTGTATATATACACTGCACAGTACCACTCCTCCTGTATATATATATATACTGCACAGTACCACTCCTCCTGTATATATACACTGCACAGCACCACTCCTCCTGTATATATACACTGCACAGCACCACTCCTCCTGTATATATACACTGCACAGTACCACTCCCTGTATATATACCCTGCACAGTCCCACTCCTCCTGTATATATACACTGCACAGTACCGCTCCACCTGTATATATACACTGCACAGTACCACTCCTCCTGTATATATACACTGCACAGTACGACTCCTCCTGTATATATACCCTGCACAGTCCCACTCCTCCTGTATATATACACTGCACAGTACCACTCCTCCTGTATATATGCACTGCACAGTACCACTCCTCCTGTATATATACACTGCACAGCACCACTCCTCCTGTGATGTACCATGTCTGCAAGATATGTTTTCTGTTGCAATGTGCTAACAAATCCTCCATCCTAGGACATTGTAAACTCTCAGTAGTAGGAATTCCTTCCCCCCAGGTTTTATCAACCCTGCCACTTCCTCTGGAAGAGCAGGAATGTTAATTAGCTAGACCATCTTCCTCACACCATTTGCCTTCTCTCCTCTTCAGAGCGGGAAAAACTTCTTTGTTTGAAACGAATAAAACTATGAGAGACTATACCATAAGAACCAAATACCCTAGAGATATGAAAATCATATTTGTGTAACCTGAGCGGTCCCAGCTTCGAGACCGCGTATGTTTCGAAGTTCTACCCTGTCCAGAACATGAGATAGGATTTGCGCCCAAATGGACGGTCATATCGCATAGATGTTTGATGTTTTCTTGATGGGCTCATTACGCTGGGAAACATGATACCACTGATGAGTCCATACCAGCTTCTCCCCTAAAGTTATAGCTAATCTAAGTTTTGTAGCCAAAACATAACTTGGATAAGAGAGGTGGGATCAACCCAGAATGCACCTCTCTGTGATGTCACATAGGAAAGTCTATAAGGCATTTCCTGGGCAAACCAGCTCAGAACAGCTCAAGTCGTCGTGCTAGAAGGACCCCAATGAGCGGAGAAGTGCAGCTCCGCCTCCACCCACCTTAGCCGCATGGTCTGCCTAAGGAACAATATGGAACTGTGAGTGTAATCTCTTTGTTTTCTCCACTTTTATTTTATACCTGTACTGTACATATTTTATGTCTCAATTTTATAGCAACTTTTATCTGTAATCACTGTCCTCTTTCGGAAAATAAATGAAATTATTTAGATCTGTCTCCATGCTCTAAGAATCGAACTATACGCCTTTGATAGATAATCGCTACTAATTCAAGGGGTTTGCCACGGACCCTCTTAATTTAACACTGTGAATTAAGTAACCGTGACTGGTGGCAGCGCGTTGTGTACGGCTATTACGGCTTGCTGGCAGTCTAGAAGGGTCTTATATTGCTGAGTAAGGGGCTTCAGCCACAGCATTGATAATTCCCTTACTGCAGAAGCCTAATTGCCGGTTCACAACAGGCAGCCCGTCCGGCGACTAATTATCCTAGGTGCAGTTCCCTGACTGACCTGAGGGTAAGGGGGGCGCCGGAGAGCTGCGAGTTCCAAAGTGGAACTGAGAAAGTGGGATATACATAAATCCCCGCAGTACTTGGAAGATTGATAGCAGTGGTGGGGCATCCAAATTAAACTCCCCCTGCGGCAAATTGTAGAGCGAGATTAGCTTGCTGGATATTTTTGGTCACATGGTGCCAGTGTTGGGATAACTAAGATAAGCCCCACTGCGCCTGTGATAGCCGTGTGCCGGCATTGTGTCACGCCCCTCCGTCCGCTGATACACCCGTGTCAGTGGTGGGACTGTGACATAGTGGTGACACAGGGTCCGCTGTCCGTCGCGTTTTGGTGGCAGCGGGACTCCCGTTAGTGTCGCCCGTAAGTGGACGAACGGCGGTGGGCTGTTCGTCACATATTGGTGGCAGCGCGGTGGGATAATCCTAGAGCATTAGTGATTTGGTTTGAGCAATCATTCCTCTCACTAAAAACCTGCACGGTTCCTGCGGGAATCCTGCATCATAGGTTTTGGAGAACAGACTCAGTGGTTACTAGTCCTGAGACATTAGTGTGTACTTGCAAGTATCCCCCTCCCGTTTCTTCGTTTTTCTTTTTCTATCTTTTATTTGGCAACCATGGCGGCAAAAGGAGAACCTTGGTACACCCGGCAGACAAAGGAAGTTCTTGCTGCGTTATGCACGTACCAAGGCCTTGACGCCACGAACAAAAACAGAGCTCAAATGATCGCGGCTCTAGTGCAGCTGGACAACGACCAGAATCCAGCGAGCGCAGAAGTTGGCCCAAGTTGCAATGGGGCTGCAGCAGAGGCTCCACTCCTGAGCGCTGGCCCCACATTCAACCAGAACGGGGTGGACCCCTATCTGCAAATGGCCTTGGACGAACTCCCCGCCGAAGACAGTGATGGGCGGGTGAGGCTGATCCAGCAAGCTCGAGAGAGAGCAGAGCAGCGAGCCGAGCGCCAGGCGGAGAGAGCTGAGCGCCAAGCTGAGGCTGAGAGAGCTGAGCGCCAGGCGCAGAGGGCCCATGAACTGGAGGTACTCCAGCGGGGTGGGAATGCCCTCACAGCCCGAAGCCGTGAGCCCAGCAGCGTCCAGACTCCTAAACCCCGGCCAGAGCATTTTCCCGTGATGGAAAAGGACGGGGACTTGGACACATTTCTGCGAGCCTTTGAGAAAGCCTGCAGACAGTACCAGCTGCCTAGAGACCAATGGGCAAGGTACTTGACCCCAGGGCTAAAAGGCAAAGCCCTGGAGGCATTTGCTTCTCTTCCGCCAGAAGCCGATGATGACTATGACGCCATAAAGCAGGCGCTGATCGCCAAATACCGGCTGACACCTGAGGTATACCGAAAGAAGTTCCGACACCTCCAACGTGGCCCACACGATAGCTACAGTGATGTGGTGCAAGGACTCAGGACCCACTTTGACCAGTGGATCCATGGACTGTCCGTTGAAACCTTTGAGCAGCTACGGGACCTGATGATCAAAGACCAGTTCCTGCATCTCTGCCCAGCTGAGGTCCGACAGTTCATCCTGGACCGCGAACCAACGAACGCGGACAAAGCGGCGCAGATCGCCGACAACCACGAGGCCAACCGGAAGCCCGAGACGCGGAGGCCAGTCGCCACCAGCTGTAAAGGGGGTAAGCCAGCAACCAACCCCAATGCCCCAGCTAGCCGTCCCTCCGGAGGCCCTGTCCCTGTTGCCAACAACAGGCCGGCTACTGACAGTCGCCTGTGTCACCACTGCCAGCGGCCTGGTCACTTCTTTTACACCTGTCCGAACAGGCCGAAGAACCCCCCAGCCAAGGCCCCCGGGCCCAATGCCTCTGTTCTTTTGGTGGGAGGTGTGGTTGGGAGGGCTGACGACAACGTTCAACCTGTTCAGGTGGGGGCCCGTCTTGCTACAGGCCTCAAGGACACCGGGGCTGAACGAACCCTCATCCGTCCTGGACTGGCGGCCCCTGAAGAGTTTGTTGAGGGGAAAACCCTGACTGTCACCGGGATTGGAGGCACCCATTGTCCCTTGCCAGTGGCACGAGTTTTTCTTGACTGGGGTGCCGGGAGCGGGTTGAGGGAGGTGGGAGTGTCTGAAAATTTGCCCACTGATGTTTTATTGGGGACTGACTTGGGGAGGATGGTTGCATACTATGTCCCTGACACCCTTCCCCAAACTGATAATAAGGGTAACGTTAACCCTGATGATGTTGATGATGGGAAACTGAATGTGTTACCTGCTAATGCCTTGATGAGTAATGATGCAACTAAGGCTAGTTTCACATTAGCGTTTTTTTGCGCAGCGCATCGGGCGCATAAAAAACGCAAAGAAAAACGCAAAACAAACGCGCGTTTTTTTAACGTCATGCGCACGCTGATGTGTAAAAAAAACGCAGCGTTGTTTGCGTTTTACATGCGTTTTTTGCATGCGTTGGCGTTTTTTATGCGCATGCGTTTTTAAGTGTGACGTTTTTTCCATTGTCTAGAGAACATTCTAGACTTGTTTCGCTCAAAAACGCATGCGTAAAAAAACGCAACCGTGCGCAAGACCATGCGCACGCATGCGTTACCATAGACTTCAATGTGTTGTTTTTGCGCATTCCGTGCGCAAGCGTGCGCATGCGTTTTTTTGCCGAGACAGGGCGCACCAAAAAATCCAACATGTTGCGTCTGGCGCACCTGGCGCAAAAGACAAAAAAACGCATGCGCACGAAAACGCAAGTGTGCGCAAAAACATGCGCACGTCATGTTAAACATAGGTGCGCAGTGCGCATGCGCACGGGTGCGCACGATGCGCTGCGCACAAAAGCGCTAATGTGAAACCAGCCTAACAACCATTCTTTCCCCAGGTACGATGCTGATGCTGATGTGAATGTACCAAAGCAAACTGATAACCATTCTTCTCCTAGGAAGGATGATGATGATGTTGATGTATCTGTGCCGACTGAACCCGTTAACCCTTTCTTTGAAGCGGTAGATGTGTCCACAGGTACCGAAGTGCTCAGCCCCGTCACTCTGCGGAGTGAGACGGCTGAGGAACCCCTGGCAGGAGTAAGCAACGGTGCTCAAGGAGATGGGGAGGTGCATGGGGACCATGAGGAAGGTAATGCCATGCAGCTGACCAGTGCCACCGAGGAAGGTAACTGGCCCATAAGTAGCACTGCTCCTGAAGTGTTGGGGGTGGATGGGGAGGTAGAGCCCAGGGCAGCACCAGCTGGTGGGTCTGCAGAAATCCCCAGGGAGACAGCATACATAGCAGCTGTTGTGACGAACAGCCCACGGCCGTTCGTCCACTTACGGGCGACGACTAACGGGGGTCCCGCTGCCACCAAAACGCGACGGACAGCGGACCCTGTGTCACCACTATGTCACGATCCCACCACTGACACCGGTGTATCAGCGGACGGAGGGACGTGACACAATGCCGGCACACGGCTATCACAGGCGCAGTGGGGCTTATCTTAGTTATCCCACCACTGGCACCATGTGACAAAAATATCCAGCAAGCTAATCTCGCTCTACAATTTGCCGCAGGGGGAGTTTAATTTGGATGCCCCACCACTGCTATCAATCTTCCAAGTACTGCGGGGATTTGTGTATATCCCACTTTCTCAGTTCCACCTTGGAACTCGCAGCTCTCCGGCGCCCCCCTTACCCTCAGGTCAGTCAGGGAACTGCACCTAGGATAATTGGTCGCCGGACGGGCTGCCTGTTGTGAACCAGCAATTAGGCTTCTGCAGTAAGGGAATTATCAATGCTGTGGCCGCAGACCCTTATTCAGCAATATAAGACCCTTCTGTACTGCCAGCAAGCCGTAATAGCCGTACACAACGCGCTGCCACCAGTCACGGTTACTTAATTCACAGTGTTAAATTAAGAGGGTCCATGGCAAACCCCTTGAATTAGTAGCGATTATCTATCAAAGGCGTATAGTTCGAGTCTTAGAGCATAGAGACAGATCTAAATAATTATTTCATTTATTTTCCGAAAGAGGACAGTGATTACAGATAAAAGTTGCTATAAAATTGAGACATAAAATATGTACAGTACAGGTATAAAATAAAAGTGGAGAAAACAAAGAGATTACACTCACAGTTCCATATTGTTCCTTAGGCAGACCATGCGGCTAAGGTGGGTGGAGGCGGAGCTGCACTTCTCCGCTCATCTGGATCTTTCTAGCACGACGACTTGAGCTGTTCTGAGCTGGTTTGCCCAGGAAATGCCTTATAGACTTTCCTATGTGACATCACAGAGAGGTGCATTCTGGGTTGATCCCACCTCTCTTATCCAAGTTATGTTTTGGCTACAAAACTTAGATTAGCTATAACTTTATGGGAGAAGCTGGTATGGACTCATCAGTGGTATCATGTTTCCCAGCGTAATGAGCCCATCAAGAAAACATCAAACATCTATGCGATATGACCGTCCATTTGGGCGCAAATCCTATCTCATGTTCTGGACAGGGTAGAACTTCGAAACATACGCGGTCTCGAAGCTGGGACCGCTCAGGTTACAAAAATATGATTTTCATATCTCTAGGGTATTTGGTTCTTATGGTATAGTCTCTCATAGTTTTATTCGTTTCAAACAAAGAAGTTTTTCCCGCTCTGAAGAGGAGAGAAGGCAAATGGTGTGAGGAAGATGGTCTAGCTAATTAACATTCCTGCTCTTCCAGAGGAAGTGGCAGGGTTGATAAAACCTGGGGGGAAGGAATTCCTACTACTGAGAGTTTACAATGTCCTAGGATGGAGGATTTGTTAGCACATTGCAACAGAAAACATATCTTGCAGACATGGTACATCACACCTCCCCCCTTAAGAGGGCGCTAAGGAGGCATTACCTCTCGGTAATCGGCCATGCGCACCTCAGCGGGTTCGCCCCGGCGGGACAACCCATCGGCATTGCCGTTTTCACTGCCCTTCCTGTGTTTTACAGTAAAATCGTACTGTTGAAGGGCAAGGCTCCAGCGGAGCAATCTTCCATTGGTTCCCGACACGGTGTGCAACCAGCTCAGTGGGTTGTGGTCGGTTACCACCGTGAAGGCGCGCCCATACAGGTAGGGCTGCAAACGCTGCAGTGCCCACACCATGGCCAGACACTCCTTCTCGATGGTCGAGTATGCCACTTCCCTCGGCAAAAGTTTCCGGCTCAGGTACAACACGGGGTGCTCTTGGTCCCCCGAGTCGACCTGGCTAAGCACAGCACCGAGGCCAAACTCGCTGGCGTCGGTCTGTACCAGAAACGGGCGACTGCTGTCGACTGCTCTCAACACTGGAGAGTTGCACAGGGCTGCTTTCAAAGCTTGGAAAGCCGCCTCACAGTCATCTGTCCAGTTGACTGTTTGGGGTAGCCTCTGCTTGGTGAGGTCAGTCAAGGGTTTGGCAAGGGCGCTATAGTCCTGTACGAACCGCCTATAGTACCCTGCAGTGCCCAAGAAGGACTTCACCTGTTTCTTGGTCCTGGGGGTGGGCCAGGACACGATTGCATCCACTTTTTCTGGCTCCGGACTCATGGAACCCCCGCCTACCCGGTGCCCCAGGTAGTGGACCTCGCGCATGCCTATCTGGCACTTCCCCGGCTTGATGGTCAGGCCTGCCTGGTGAAGACGCTTGAGCACCTCCTGGAGGTGCTGAAGGTGTTCCTCCCAGGTGGAACTGAAGACGGCAATATCGTCTAAGTACGCCACTGCGTACTCCTCCAGTCCCCGAAGCAGGTGGTTGACCATCCGCTGGAAAGTGGCAGGGGCATTCTTCATGCCGAAGGGCATGACCGTGGACTCGTACAGTCCAAAGGGGGTGAGAAAGGCGGATTTCTCCTGCGCCTCAGGGCTCAGGGGAATCTGCCAGTATCCCCGACTCAAATCCATGATGGATATGTAGTTGGCGTTTGTCAACCGCTCGAGCAGATCCTCGATGCGCGGCATCGGGTGGGCATCAGAGGTTGTGATGGCGTTGAGCCCCCTGTAGTCCACGCAGAACCGGGTGGTTCGATCCTTTTTAGGCACGAGGACTACAGGTGAAGCCCACGCACCTTTTGACCGTCGAATCACTCCCAGCCTTAACATCTCATCGACCTCTTGGCGCATGACTTGTTGCACCGTTTCAGAGATCCGATAAGGTGTTCGCCGTAATGGGGCATGATTCCCGGTGTCCACCTCATGAACCGCTAACTCCGTCCTCCCAGGACGGTTGGTGAACACGGGCCGGAAGAGTTCCAGGGTGGCCATCAACTGCAACCGCTGGGACACGGTGAGCGAACCACTTATCTCCATGTCCTCAATGGACCCATTGGCCTTGGCCTGGGCCAGCATGTCCAGGAGGGAATCTTCCTCCCCATCCTCTGGCAGATTGCAGACCGGTAGGATGCAAGCTTCACGTTCGTAGTGCGCCTTCAGCATGTTGACGTGAAAGGCCTTGCGCCTACCCCGAGCATGGTCAAGCGTGACCACGTAGGTGACCGGGTTGAGCTGTTGGTGGACGACGTACGGGCCTTCCCAGGCTGCCTGAAGCTTATCCGTTGGTACCGGGACCAACACCCACACCTTTTGACCCACCTGGTAGGTCCGCTCCAGGGCGTTCTGGTCGTACCAGCGCTTCTGGTCAGCCTGAGCCTGCGTCATGTTGTCATGCACCAACTGCGTCAAGGTCTGCATCTTGTCACGGAAGCGCATGACATAATCCACGATGGACACTTCTGTGGGGTTTGGCTCATCTTCCCAGGATTCTCTTATCAACCCAAGGGGTCCCCGGACTCGCCTGCCATACAGGAGCTCGAAGGGGGAGAACCCGGTCGAAGCCTGCGGAACTTCTCTGTAAGCGAACAGCAGGTGTGGGAGGTACCGCTCCCAGTCGCGCCCTTGGGTCTCAACCAGTATGCGGAGCATCTGTTTGAGGGTACCGTTGAAACGTTCACACAAACCGTTAGTCTGTGGGTGATACGGACTCGATACCAGCTGCGTCACCTGCATTTTCTCACAGAGAGCCTCCATTAGGCGAGACATGAATTGGGGCCCTTGATCGGTAAGCATCTCCCTGGGAAATCCTACTCTCGAAAAGATGGTCACCAGTGCGTCAGCCACCTTATCTGCCCTGGTTGAAGACAGAGCTACTGCCTCTGGGTACCGGGTAGCGTAGTCTACCACGGTGAGAATGTATCGCTTTCCGGAGCTGCTGGGGACGGACAGCGGTCCTACAATGTCCACCGCGATTCTCTGGAAAGGCTCCTCTATCACCGGCAAAGGAATAAGGGGAGCCTTAAGAGCAGGCCCCGCCTTACCCACTTTTTGACAGGTGGCACAGGAGCGGCAGTAGTGTGTTACATCTGTCCCCATCTTGGGCCAATAGAAGTGTTGAGACAGCCGTGCCTTTGTTTTGCTGATCCCCAAGTGTCCAGCGAGTGGAATCTCATGGGCAATCCGCAACAACTCAGTTCTGAACTGATAGGGGACGACCAGCTGTCTTTCCCTCAACCACTCCTTTTTAGGATCTCCGGGTACTGTCTCCCGGTACAACCTTCCTCGTTCCCAGAACACCCTCTCCTTATCAGACTTGGAGGTGGGCGTCTCGGCGAGACCTCTCAATTTCTCCAGGCTGGCATCTGAGTGCAGAGCAGCCTGGAACTCCATGCTGGAGGCTGCCAGAAGTGACGTCAGGGTCCCCTCTTTACTGGGACCCTCTGGAACCGGCTCTGGGTTCACCTCTGGTTCAGTCTCTCCTGTAGCAGCAGAGGGTCCAGAAGACAGTGCGTTACCTGCGATCTGGGCACTCTGACTGCGTGTGACAGCTGCTATGTATGCTGTCTCCCTGGGGATTTCTGCAGACCCACCAGCTGGTGCTGCCCTGGGCTCTACCTCCCCATCCACCCCCAACACTTAAGGAGCAGTGCTACTTATGGGCCAGTTACCTTCCTCGGTGGCACTGGTCAGCTGCATGGCATTACCTTCCTCATGGTCCCCATGCACCTCCCCATTTCCTTGAGCACCGTTGCTTACTCCTGCCAGGGGTTCCTCAGCCGTCTCACTCCGCAGAGTGACGGGGCTGAGCACTTCGGTACCTGTGGACACATCTACCGCTTCAAAGAAAGGGTTAACCGGTTCAGTCGGCACAGATACATCAACATCATCATCATCCTTCCTAGGAGAAGAATGGTTATCAGTTTGCTTTGGTACATTCACATCAGCATCAGCATCGTACCTGGGGAAAGAATGGTTGTTAGTTGCATCATTACTCATCAAGGCATTAGCAGGTAACACATTCAGTTTCCCATCATCAACATCATCAGGGTTAACGTTACCCTTATTATCAGTTTGGGGAAGGGTGTCAGGGACATAGTATGCAACCATCCTCCCCAAGTCAGTCCCCAATAAAACATCAGTGGGCAAATTTTCAGACACTCCCACCTCCCTCAACCCGCTCCCGGCACCCCAGTCAAGAAAAACTCGTGCCACTGGCAAGGGACAACGGGTGCCTCCAATCCCGGTGACAGTCAGGGTTTTCCCCTCAACAAACTCTTCAGGGGCCGCCAGTCCAGGACGGATGAGGGTTCGTTCAGCCCCGGTGTCCTTGAGGCCTGTAGCAAGACGGGCCCCCACCTGAACAGGTTGAACGTTGTCGTCAGCCCTCCCAACCACACCTCCCACCAAAAGAACAGAGGCATTGGGCCCGGGGGCCTTGGCTGGGGGGTTCTTCGGCCTGTTCGGACAGGTGTAAAAGAAGTGACCAGGCCGCTGGCAGTGGTGACACAGGCGACTGTCAGTAGCCGGCCTGTTGTTGGCAACAGGGACAGGGCCTCCGGAGGGACGGCTAGCTGGGGCATTGGGGTTGGTTGCTGGCTTACCCCCTTTCCAGCTGGTGGCGACTGGCCTCCGCGTCTCGGGCTTCCGGTTGGCCTCGTGGTTGTCGGCGATCTGCGCCGCTTTGTCCGCGTTCGTTGGTTCGCGGTCCAGGATGAACTGTCGGACCTCAGCTGGGCAGAGATGCAGGAACTGGTCTTTGATCATCAGGTCCCGTAGCTGCTCAAAGGTTTCAACGGACAGTCCATGGATCCACTGGTCAAAGTGGGTCCTGAGTCCTTGCACCACATCACTGTAGCTATCGTGTGGGCCACGTTGGAGGTGTCGGAACTTCTTTCGGTATACCTCAGGTGTCAGCCGGTATTTGGCGATCAGCGCCTGCTTTATGGCGTCATAGTCATCATCGGCTTCTGGCGGAAGAGAAGCAAATGCCTCCAGGGCTTTGCCTTTTAGCCCTGGGGTCAAGTACCTTGCCCATTGGTCTCTAGGCAGCTGGTACTGTCTGCAGGCTTTCTCAAAGGCTCGCAGAAATGTGTCCAAGTCCCCATCCTTTTCCATCACGGGAAAATGCTCTGGCCGGGGTTTAGGAGTCTGGACGCTGCTGGGCTCACTGCTTCGGGCTGTGGGGGCATTCCCACCCCGCTGGAGTACCTCCAGTTCATGGGCCCTCTGCGCCTGGCGCTCGGCTCTCTCAGCCTCAGCTTGGCGCTCACGTTCGGCTTGGGCCTCCTGCCGATATTGCTGGATCAGCCTCACCCGCCCATCCCTGTCTTCGGCGGGGAGTGCGTCCAAGGCCATTTGCAGATAGGGGTCCACCCCGTTCTGGTTGAATGTGGGGCCAGCGCTCAGGAGTGGAGCCTCTGCTGCAGCCCCATGGCAACTTGGGCCAACTTCTGCGCTCGCTGGATTCTGGTCGTTGTCCAGCTGCACTAGAGCCGCGATCATTTGATCTTTGGTTCCGCCTGCGGCGTCTATGCCTCGGTACGTGCATAACCCAGCAAGGGTGTCCTTTTTCTGCTTCTGATACCACTCCACTGTCATCGCCGCCATGGTTGCCAAATAAAAGATAGAAAAAGAAAAACGAAGAAACGGGAGGGGGATACTTGCAAGTACACACTAATGTCTCAGGACTAGTAACCACTGAGTCTGTTCTCCAAAACCTATGATGCAGGATTCCCGCAGGAACCGTGCAGGTTTTTAGTGAGAGGAATGATTGCTCAAACCAAATCACTAATGCTCTAGGATTATCCCACCGCGCTGCCACCAATATGTGACGAACAGCCCACGGCCGTTCGTCCACTTACGGGCGACGACTAACGGGGGTCCCGCTGCCACCAAAACGCGACGGACAGCGGACCCTGTGTCACCACTATGTCACGATCCCACCACTGACACCGGTGTATCAGCGGACGGAGGGACGTGACACAATGCCGGCACACGGCTATCACAGGCGCAGTGGGGCTTATCTTAGTTATCCCACCACTGGCACCATGTGACAAAAATATCCAGCAAGCTAATCTCGCTCTACAATTTGCCGCAGGGGGAGTTTAATTTGGATGCCCCACCACTGCTATCAATCTTCCAAGTACTGCGGGGATTTGTGTATATCCCACTTTCTCAGTTCCACCTTGGAACTCGCAGCTCTCCGGCGCCCCCCTTACCCTCAGGTCAGTCAGGGAACTGCACCTAGGATAATTGGTCGCCGGATGGGCTGCCTGTTGTGAACCGGCAATTAGGCTTCTGCAGTAAGGGAATTATCAATGCTGTGGCCGCAGACCCTTATTCAGCAATATAAGACCCTTCTGTACTGCCAGCAAGCCGTAATAGCCGTACACAACGCGCTGCCACCAGTCACGGTTACTTAATTCACAGTGTTAAATTAAGAGGGTCCGTGGCAAACCCCTTGAATTAGTAGCGATTATCTATCAAAGGCGTATAGTTCGAGTCTTAGAGCATAGAGACAGATCTAAATAATTATTTCATTTATTTTCCGAAAGAGGACAGTGATTACAGATAAAAGTTGCTATAAAATTGAGACATAAAATATGTACAGTACAGGTATAAAATAAAAGTGGAGAAAACAAAGAGATTACACTCACAGTTCCATATTGTTCCTTAGGCAGACCATGCGGCTAAGGTGGGTGGAGGCGGAGCTGCACTTCTCCGCTCATCTGGATCTTTCTAGCACGACGACTTGAGCTGTTCTGAGCTGGTTTGCCCAGGAAATGCCTTATAGACTTTCCTATGTGACATCACAGAGAGGTGCATTCTGGGTTGATCCCACCTCTCTTATCCAAGTTATGTTTTGGCTACAAAACTTAGATTAGCTATAACTTTATGGGAGAAGCTGGTATGGACTCATCAGTGGTATCATGTTTCCCAGCGTAATGAGCCCATCAAGAAAACATCAAACATCTATGCGATATGACCGTCCATTTGGGCGCAAATCCTATCTCATGTTCTGGACAGGGTAGAACTTCGAAACATACGCGGTCTCGAAGCTGGGACCGCTCAGGTTACAAAAATATGATTTTCATATCTCTAGGGTATTTGGTTCTTATGGTATAGTCTCTCATAGTTTTATTCGTTTCAAACAAAGAAGTTTTTCCCGCTCTGAAGAGGAGAGAAGGCAAATGGTGTGAGGAAGATGGTCTAGCTAATTAACATTCCTGCTCTTCCAGAGGAAGTGGCAGGGTTGATAAAACCTGGGGGGAAGGAATTCCTACTACTGAGAGTTTACAATGTCCTAGGATGGAGGATTTGTTAGCACATTGCAACAGAAAACATATCTTGCAGACATGGTACATCACAGCTGTCACACGCAGTCAGAGTGCCCAGATCGCAGGTAACGCACTGTCTTCTGGACCCTCTGCTGCTACAGGAGAGACTGAACCAGAGGTGAACCCAGAGCCGGTTCCAGAGGGTCCCAGTAAAGAGGGGACCCTGACGTCACTTCTGGCAGCCTCCAGCATGGAGTTCCAGGCTGCTCTGCACTCAGATGCCAGCCTGGAGAAATTGAGAGGTCTCGCCGAGACGCCCACCTCCAAGTCTGATAAGGAGAGGGTGTTCTGGGAACGAGGAAGGTTGTACCGGGAGACAGTACCCGGAGATCCTAAAAAGGAGTGGTTGAGGGAAAGACAGCTGGTCGTCCCCTATCAGTTCAGAACTGAGTTGTTGCGGATTGCCCATGAGATTCCACTCGCTGGACACTTGGGGATCAGCAAAACAAAGGCACGGCTGTCTCAACACTTCTATTGGCCCAAGATGGGGACAGATATAACACACTACTGCCGCTCCTGTGCCACCTGTCAAAAAGTGGGTAAGGCGGGGCCTGCTCTTAAGGCTCCCCTTATTCCTTTGCCGGTGATAGAGGAGCCTTTCCAGAGAATCGCGGTGGACATTGTAGGACCGCTGTCCGTCCCCAGCAGCTCCGGAAAGCGATACATTCTCACCGTGGTAGACTACGCTACCCAGTACCCAGAGGCAGTAGCTCTGTCTTCAACCAGGGCAGATAAGGTGGCTGATGCACTGGTGACCATCTTTTCAAGAGTAGGATTTCCCAGGGAGATGCTTACCGATCAAGGGCCCCAATTCATGTCTCGCCTAATGGAGGCTCTCTGTGAGAAAATGCAGGTGACGCAGCTGGTATCGAGTCCGTATCACCCACAGACTAATGGTTTGTGTGAACGTTTCAACGGTACCCTCAAACAGATGCTCCGCATACTGGTTGAGACCCAAGGGCGCGACTGGGAGCGGTACCTCCCACACCTGCTGTTCGCTTACAGAGAAGTTCCGCAGGCCTCGACCGGGTTCTCCCCCTTCGAGCTCCTGTATGGCAGGCGAGTCCGGGGACCCCTTGGGTTGATAAGAGAATCCTGGGAAGATGAGCCAAACCCCACAGAAGTGTCCATCGTGGATTATGTCATGCGCTTCCGTGACAAGATGCAGACCTTGACGCAGTTGGTGCATGACAACATGACGCAGGCTCAGGCTGACCAGAAGCACTGGTACGACCAGAACGCCCGGGAGCGGACCTACCAGGTGGGTCAAAAGGTGTGGGCGCTGGTCCCTGTACCAACGGATAAGCTTCAGGCAGCCTGGGAAGGCCCGTACGTCGTCCACCAACAGCTCAACCCGGTCACCTACGTGGTCACGCTTGACCATGCTCGGGGTAGGCGCAAGGCCTTTCACGTCAACATGCTGAAGGCGCACTACGAACGTGAAGCTTGCATCCTACCAGTCTGCAATCTGCCAGAGGATGGGGAGGAAGATTCCCTCCTGGACATGCTGGCCCAGGCCAAGGCCAATGGGTCCATTGAGGACATGGAGATAAGTGGTTCGCTCACCGTGTCCCAGCGGTTGCAGTTGATGGCCACCCTGGAACTCTTCCGGCCCGTGTTCACCAACCGTCCTGGGAGGACGGAGTTAGCGGTTCATGAGGTGGACACCGGGAATCATGCCCCATTACGGCGAACACCTTATCGGATCTCTGAAACGGTGCAACAAGTCATGCGCCAAGAGGTCGATGAGATGTTAAGGCTGGGAGTGATTCGACGGTCAAAAGGTGCGTGGGCTTCACCTGTAGTCCTCGTGCCTAAAAAGGATCGAACCACCCGGTTCTGCGTGGACTACAGGGGGCTCAACGCCATCACAACCTCTGATGCCCACCCGATGCCGCGCATCGAGGATCTGCTCGAGCGGTTGACAAACGCCAACTACATATCCATCATGGATTTGAGTCGGGGATACTGGCAGATTCCCCTGAGCCCTGAGGCGCAGGAGAAATCCGCCTTTATCACCCCCTTTGGACTGTACGAGTCCACGGTCATGCCCTTCGGCATGAAGAATGCCCCTGCCACTTTCCAGCGGATGGTCAACCACCTGCTTCGGGGACTGGAGGAGTACGCAGTGGCGTACTTAGACGATATTGCCGTCTTCAGTTCCACCTGGGAGGAACACCTTCAGCACCTCCAGGAGGTGCTCAAGCGTCTTCACCAGGCAGGCCTGACCATCAAGCCGGGGAAGTGCCAGATAGGCATGCGCGAGGTCCACTACCTGGGGCACCGGGTAGGCGGGGGTTCCATGAGTCCGGAGCCAGAAAAAGTGGACGCAATCGTGTCCTGGCCCACCCCCAGGACCAAGAAACAGGTGAAGTCCTTCTTGGGCACTGCAGGGTACTATAGGCGGTTCGTACAGGACTATAGCGCCCTTGCCAAACCCTTGACTGACCTCACCAAGCAGAGGCTACCCCAAACAGTCAACTGGACAGATGACTGTGAGGCGGCTTTCCAAGCTTTGAAAGCAGCCCTGTGCAACTCTCCAGTGTTGAGAGCAGTCGACAGCAGTCGCCCGTTTCTGGTACAGACCGACGCCAGCGAGTTTGGCCTCGGTGCTGTGCTTAGCCAGGTCGACTCGGGGGACCAAGAGCACCCCGTGTTGTACCTGAGCCAGAAACTTTTGCCGAGGGAAGTGGCATACTCGACCATCGAGAAGGAGTGTCTGGCCATGGTGTGGGCACTGCAGCGTTTGCAGCCCTACCTGTATGGGCGCGCCTTCACGGTGGTAACCGACCACAACCCACTGAGCTGGTTGCACACCGTGTCGGGAACCAATGGAAGATTGCTCCGCTGGAGCCTTGCCCTTCAACAGTACGATTTTACTGTAAAACACAGGAAGGGCAGTGAAAACGGCAATGCCGATGGGTTGTCCCGCCGGGGCGAACCCGCTGAGGTGCGCATGGCCGATTACCGAGAGGTAATGCCTCCTTAGCGCCCTCTTAAGGGGGGAGGTGTGATGTACCATGTCTGCAAGATATGTTTTCTGTTGCAATGTGCTAACAAATCCTCCATCCTAGGACATTGTAAACTCTCAGTAGTAGGAATTCCTTCCCCCCAGGTTTTATCAACCCTGCCACTTCCTCTGGAAGAGCAGGAATGTTAATTAGCTAGACCATCTTCCTCACACCATTTGCCTTCTCTCCTCTTCAGAGCGGGAAAAACTTCTTTGTTTGAAACGAATAAAACTATGAGAGACTATACCATAAGAACCAAATACCCTAGAGATATGAAAATCATATTTGTGTAACCTGAGCGGTCCCAGCTTCGAGACCGCGTATGTTTCGAAGTTCTACCCTGTCCAGAACATGAGATAGGATTTGCGCCCAAATGGACGGTCATATCGCATAGATGTTTGATGTTTTCTTGATGGGCTCATTACGCTGGGAAACATGATACCACTGATGAGTCCATACCAGCTTCTCCCCTAAAGTTATAGCTAATCTAAGTTTTGTAGCCAAAACATAACTTGGATAAGAGAGGTGGGATCAACCCAGAATGCACCTCTCTGTGATGTCACATAGGAAAGTCTATAAGGCATTTCCTGGGCAAACCAGCTCAGAACAGCTCAAGTCGTCGTGCTAGAAGGACCCCGATGAGCGGAGAAGTGCAGCTCCGCCTCCACCCACCTTAGCCGCATGGTCTGCCTAAGGAACAATATGGAACTGTGAGTGTAATCTCTTTGTTTTCTCCACTTTTATTTTATACCTGTACTGTACATATTTTATGTCTCAATTTTATAGCAACTTTTATCTGTAATCACTGTCCTCTTTCGGAAAATAAATGAAATTATTTAGATCAGTCTCCATGCTCTAAGAATCGAACTATACGCCTTTGATAGATAATCGCTACTAATTCAAGGGGTTTGCCACGGACCCTCTTAATTTAACACTGTGAATTAAGTAACCGTGACTGGTGGCAGCGCGTTGTGTACGGCTATTACGGCTTGCTGGCAGTCTAGAAGGGTCTTATATTGCTGAGTAAGGGGCTTCAGCCACAGCATTGATAATTCCCTTACTGCAGAAGCCTAATTGCCGGTTCACAACAGGCAGCCCGTCCGGCGACTAATTATCCTAGGTGCAGTTCCCTGACTGACCTGAGGGTAAGGGGGGCGCCGGAGAGCTGCGAGTTCCAAAGTGGAACTGAGAAAGTGGGATATACATAAATCCCCGCAATACTTGGAAGATTGATAGCAGTGGTGGGGCATCCAAATTAAACTCCCCCTGCGGCAAATTGTAGAGCGAGATTAGCTTGCTGGATATTTTTGGTCACATGGTGCCAGTGTTGGGATAACTAAGATAAGCCCCACTGCGCCTGTGATAGCCGTGTGCCGGCATTGTGTCACGCCCCTCCGTCCGCTGATACACCCGTGTCAGTGGTGGGACTGTGACATAGTGGTGACACAGGGTCCGCTGTCCGTCGCGTTTTGGTGGCAGCGGGACTCCCGTTAGTGTCGCCCGTAAGTGGACGAACGGCGGTGGGCTGTTCGTCACACCTCCTGTATATATACACTGCACAGCACCACTCCTCCTGTATATATACACTGCACAGTACCACTCCCTGTATATATACCCTGCACAGTCCCACTCCTCCTGTATATATACACTGCACAGTACCGCTCCACCTGTATATATACACTGCACAGTACGACTCCTCCTGTATATATACCCTGCACAGTCCCACTCCTCCTGTATATATACACTGCACAGTACGACTCCTCCTGTATATATACCCTGCACAGTCCCACTCCTCCTGTATATATACACTGCACAGTACCACTCCTCCTGTATATATACACTGCACAGTACCACTCCTCCTGTATATATACACTGCACAGCACCACTCCTCCTGTATATATACACTGCACAGTACCGCTCCACCTGTATATATACACTGCACAGTACCACTCCTCCTGTATATATACACTGTAAAGTACGACTCCTCCTGTATATATACCCTGCACAGCCCCACTCCTCCTGTATATATACACTGCACAGTACCGCTCCACCTGTATATATACACTGCACAGTACGACTCCTCCTGTATATATACACTGCACAGTACGACTCCTCCTGTATATATACTGCACAGTACCACTCCTCCTGTATATATACACTGCACAGTACCACTCCTCCTGTATATATACCCTGCACAGTCCCACTCCTCCTGTATATATACACTGCACAGTACCACTCCTCCTGTATATATACACTGCACAGCACCACTCCTCCTGTATATATACCCTGCACAGTCCCACTCCTCCTGTATATATACACTGCACAGTACCACTCCTCCTGTATATATACACTGCACAGTACGACTCCTGTATATATACCCTGCACAGTCCCACTCCTCCTGTATATATACACTGCACAGTACCGCTCCACCTGTATATATACACTGCACAGTACCGCTCCTCCTATCCAGTATATAAGATATTCGGAGGGGCCGTGCTTTTTTCCAAGTGACTGCTGGGAACCCGTCCAGGTTTTCGTGATCGCGTTGCCTCCTGGACGGGGTCTTATTTCTGGTGAGACATTTAGTCGTGGTCCTGCTCCCGTGCGAGCAGCAGCTGCCTTCATGATGCTCCTCAGACTTTTTACCCTTCTGATCCCGGAGTTCCTCCTTGATTTGGCCTTTGTGCTTTTCGTTCTGAGTCTCGTTGGTGGTTACCTGGTCACACAATGGCTGAGGGATCGGTGCACCAAGATGAAGATCGAGCGAGCGCAGTCCCAGAGAGAGAGCGCCCTGGAGCGGATGGAGAAGATGGCGCTGCGCTATAAAGCACAGGTATGAAGGCAGGGTCGATTCTAGAGAAATTGGGGCCCCAGGTGCTCACATATTCCACATCTCACAAACATTTCAGTTGTATTTACATGCGCTGAGCTCCGGCCGTTACACGAGCGTGATCGGCAAGAAGTCATTCCACGCTTGTTACCGAGTTTATTTACACCGGCTGAGGACGAATGATGGGGACAGAAAGTCCTGGACACAGTATAATGTAGGTCCCATATATTACATATAGTATAACGCACGCCCCATGGGCCTTGATAAGAGCACACACAGCATAGTGCAGCTCCTCCCACACAAAGCATAGTGCAGCTCCTCCCACACACAGCATAGTGCAGCTCCTCCCACACACAGCATAGTGCAGCTCCTCCCACACACAGCATAGTGCAGCTCCTCCCACACACAGTATAGTGCAGCTCCTCCCACACACAGCATAGTGCAGCTCCTCCCACACACAGCATAGTGCAGCTCCTCCCACACACAGCATAGTGCAGCTCCTCCCACACACAGCATAGTGCAGCTCCTCCCACACACAGCATAGTGCAGCTCCTCCCACACACAGTATAGTGCAGCTCCTCCCACACACAATATAGTGCAGCTCCTCCCACACACAATATAGTGCAGCTGCACCCACACACAGCATAGTGCAGCTCCTCCCACACACAGCATAGTGCAGCTCCTCCCACACACAGTATAGTGCTGCTCCTCCCACACACAGTATAGTGCAGCTCCTCCCACACACAGCATAGTGCAGCTCCTCCCACACACAGTATAGTGCAGCTCCTCCCACACACATTATAGTGCAACTCCTCCCACACACAATATAGTGCAGCTGCACCCACACACAGTATAGTGCAGCTCCTCCCACACACAGCATAGTTCAGCTCCTCCCACACACAATATAGTGCAGCTGCACCCACACACAGCATAGTGCAGCTCCTCCCACACACAGCATAGTGCAGCTCCTCCCACACACAATATAGTGCAGCTCCTCCCACACACAATATAGTGCAGCTGCACCCACACACAGTATAGTGCTGCTCCTCCCACACACAGTATAGTGCAGCTCCTCCCACACACAGCATAGTGCAGCTCCTCCCACACACAGTATAGTGCAGCTCCTCCCACACACATTATAGTGCAACTCCTCCCACACACAATATAGTGCAGCTGCACCCACACACAGTATAGTGCAGCTCCTCCCACACACAGCATAGTTCAGCTCCTCCCACACACAATATAGTGCAGCTGCACCCACACACAGCATAGTGCAGCTCCTCCCACACACAGCATAGTGCAGCTCCTCCCACACACAATATAGTGCAGCTCCTCCCACACACAATATAGTGCAGCTGCACCCACACACAGCATAGTGCAGCTCCTCCCACACACAGCATAGTGCAGCTCCTCCCACACACAGTATAGTGCAGCTCCTCCCACACACAATATAGTGCAACTCCTCCCACACACAATATAGTGCAGCTGCACCCACACACAGTATAGTGCAGCTCCTCCCACACACAGTATAGTGCAGCTCCTCCCACACACAGTATAGTGCAGCTCCTCCCACACACAGTATAGTGCAGCTTCTCCCAAACACAATATAGTGCAGCTCCTCCCACACACAATATAGTGCAGCTGCACCCACACACAGTATAGTGCAGCTCCTCCCACACACAGCATAGTGCAGCTCCTCCCACACACAGTATAGTGCAGCTCCTCCCACACACAATATAGTGCAGCTCCTCCCACACACAGTATAGAGCAGCTCCTCCCACACACAATATAGTGCAGCTCCTCCCACACACAATATAGTGCAGCTCCTCCCACACAATATAGTGCAGCTCCTCCCACACACAATATAGTGCAGCTCCTCCCACACACAATATAGTGCAGCTCCTCCCACACACAGTATAGAGCAGCTCCTCCCACACACAGTATAGTGCAGCTCCTCCCACACACAGTATAGTGCAGCTCCTCCCACACACAGTATAGTGCAGCTCCTCCCACACACAGTATAGTGCAGCTCCTCCCACACACAATATAGTGCAGCTCCTCCCACACACAGCAAAGTGCAGCTCCTCCCACACACAGTATAGTGCAGCTCCTCCCACACACAGCAAAGTGCAGCTCCTCCCACACACAGCAAAGTGCAGCTCCTCCCACACACAGTATAGTGCAGCTCCTCCCACACACAGTATAGTGCAGCTCCTCCCACACACAGCATAGTGCAGCTCCTCCCACACACAGCATAGTGCAGCTCCTCCCACACACAATATAGTGCAGCTCCTCCCACACACAATATAGTGCAGCTGCACCCACACACAATATAGTGCAGCTCCTCCCACACACAGTATAGTGCAGCTGCACCCACACACAGTATAGTGCAGCTCCACCCACACACAATATAGTGCAGCTCCTCCCACACACAATATAGTGCAGCTCCTCCCACACACAATATAGTGCAGCTCCTCCCACACACAGTATAGTGCAGCTCCTCCCACACACAATATAGTGCAGCTCCTCCCACACACAATATAGTGCAGCTCCTCCCACACACAATATAGTGCAGCTCCTCCCACACACAATATAGTGCAGCTCCTCCCACACACAGTATAGTGCAGCTCCTCCCACACACAATATAGTGCAGCTCCTCCCACACACAATATAGTGCAGCTCCTCCCACACACAGTATAGTGCAGCTCCTCCCACACATAATATAGTGCAGCTCCTCCCACACACAGCATAGTGCAGCTCATCCCACACACAATATAGTGCAGCTGCACCCACACACAGCATAGTGCAGCTCCTCCCACACACAGCATAGTGCAGCTCCTCCCACACACAGTATAGTGCAGCTCCTCCCACACACAGTATAGTGCAGCTCCTCCCACACACAATATAGTGCAGCTGCACCCACACACAATATAGTGCAGCTCCTCCCACACACAGCATAGTGCAGCTCCTCCCACACACAATATAGTGCAGCTCCTCCCACACAATATAGTGCAGCTCCTCCCACACACAATATAGTGCAGCTCCTCCCACACACAATATAGTGCAGCTCCTCCCACACACAACATAGTGCAGCTCCTCCCACACACAGTATAGAGCAGCTCCTCCCACACACAGTATAGTGCAGCTCCTCCCACACACAATATAGTGCAGCTCCTCCCACACACAGTATAGTGCAGCTCCTCCCACACACAATATAGTGCAGCTCCTCCCACACACAGCAAAGTGCAGCTCCTCCCACACACAGTATAGTGCAGCTCCTCCCACACACAGCAAAGTGCAGCTCCTCCCACACACAGTATAGTGCAGCTCCTCCCACACACAGTATAGTGCAGCTCCTCCCACACACAGTATAGTGAAGCTCCTCCCACACACAGCATAGTGCAGCTCCTCCCACACACAATATAGTGCAGCTCCTCCCACACACAATATAGTGCAGCTCCTCCCACACACAGTATAGTGCAGCTGCACCCACACACAATATAGTGCAGCTCCTCCCACACACAGTATAGTGCAGCTGCACCCACACACAATATAGTGCAGCTCCACCCACACACAATATAGTGCAGCTCCTCCCACACACAGTATAGTGCAGCTCCTCCCACACACAATATAGTGCAGCTCCTCCCACACACAGTATAGTGCAGCTCCTCCCACACACAATATAGTGCAGCTCCTCCCACACACAATATAGTGCAGCTCCTCCCACACACAGTATAGTGCAGCTCCTCCCACACATAATATAGTGCAGCTCCTCCCACACACAATCTAATGTAGCTCCTCCCACACACAATATAGTGCAGCTCCTCCCACACACAGTATAGTGCAGCTCCTCCCACACATAATATAGCGCAGCTTCTCCCACACACAGTATAGTGCAGCTCCTCCCACACAGTATAGTGCAGCACCCTCCCACACACAGCATAGTGCAGCTCCTCCCACACACAGTATAGTGCAACTCCTCCCACACACAGTATAGTGCAGCTCCTCCCACACACAGTATAGTGCAACTCCTCCCACACACAGTATAGTGCAGCTCCTCCCACACACAGCATAGTGCAGCTCCTCCCACACACAGTATAGTGCAACTCCTCCCACACACAGTATAGTGCAGCTCCTCCCACACACAGTATAGTGCAGCTCCTCCCACACATAATATAGTGCAGCTCCTCCCACACACAATCTAATGTAGCTCCTCCCACACACAATATAATGCAGCTCCTCCCACATGCAGTATAGTGCAGCTCCTCCCACACAAAATCTAATGTAGCTCCTCCCGCACACAATATAGTGCAGCTCCTCCCACACACAATCTAATGTAGCTCCTCCCGCACACAATATAGTGCATCTCCTCCCACACACAGTATAGTGCAGCTCCTCCCACACACAATATAGTGCAGCTCCTCCCACACACAGTATAGTGCAGCTCCTCCCACACACAATAAAGTGCAGCTCCACCCACACACAATATAGTGCAGCTCCTCCCACACACAGTATAGTGCAGCTACTCCCAACCCACAATATAGTGCAGCTCCTCCCACACACAATATGGTGCAGCTCCTACCACACACAATATGGTGCAGCTCCTCCCACACACAGTATAGTGCAGCTCCTCCCACACACAATCTAATGTAACTCCTCCCACACACAATATAGTGAAGCTCCTCCCACACACAGTTTAGTGCAGCTTCTCCCACACACAAAATAGTGCAGCTCCTCCCACACACAGTATAGTGCAGCTCCTCCCACACACAATAAAGTGCAGCTCCACCCACACACAATATAGTGCAGCTCCTCCCACACACAGTATAGTGCAGCTACTCCCAACCCACAATATAGTGCAGCTCCTCCCACACACAATATGGTGCAGCTCCTCCCACACACAGTATAGTGCAGCTCCCTCCCACACACAGTATAGTGAAGCTCCTCCCACACACAATATAGTGCAGCTAGCTCCCACACACAGTATATTGCAGCTCCCTCCCACACACAGTGTAGTGCAGCTCATCCCACACACAATATAGTGCAGCTCCTCCCACACACAATATGATGCAGCTCCTCCCACACACAATATAGTGCAGCTCCTCCCACACACAGTATAGTGCAGCTCCTCCCACACACAGCATAGTGCAGCTCCTCCCACACACAGTATAGTGCAGCTCCCTTCCAACACACAGTATAATAAAACACACACACCTCACTCACCCCTCCTCCTTTTTCCCCTCACTGCTCCAGGCTCTGCTTTGGTCTCATCGGCTCCATTACTGGCACAGCATGGTGCGCAATGAAGTGACATCATCTCATGCCCACTGAGTCACAAGCTGAGGGAGAGTGATGGGAGTGGGAGCATCATCTGACAATTTATCCTCCGTAACCCGCTTTCAACAGTGTCTATGATGCCGATAAGTTGAATTAGTATGGGGGGTGGCGCTGGGCCCCACAGCGGCCACTGGCTTGGGGTCCCTGGAGGAGTGGGTGCCCTAGGCAGCTGCCTGGTCTGCCTGCCCTTAACGCTTGCCCTGTATGGGGGAGAGGTAGGGGAATGTCCTACAGCCATCCATAAAAGTGTGTGCTCCCCACATCCACCTCCGGGGGCTTCTCTGTCCTCATCTATATACATAGACATTAATATGGAGAAAGTATGTGCCCCCCACATCCACCTCCGGGGGCTTCACTGTCCCCATCTACATCAATAGACATCAATATGGAGAAAGTATATGCCCCCCACATCCACCTCCGGGGGCTTCTCTGTCCTCATCTACATCCATAGACATTAATATGGAGAAAGTATCTGCCCCCCACATCCACCTCCGGGGGCTTCACTGTCCCCATCTACATCCATAGACATCAATATGGAGAAAGTATGTGCCCCCCACATACACCTCCGGGGGCTTCTCTGTCCTCATCTACATCCATAGACATTAATATAGAGAAAGTATGTGCTCCCCACATCCACCTCCGGGGGCTTCACTGTCCTCATCTACATCCATAGACATTAATATGGAGAAAGTATGTGCCCCCACATCCACCTCCGGGGGCTTCTCTGTCCTCATCTACATCCATAGACATTAATATGGAGAAAGTATGTGCTCCCCACATCCACCTCCGACACACAGTATAGTGCAGCTCCTCCCACACACAGCAAAGTGCAGCTCCTCCCACACACAGTATAGTGCAGCTCCTCCCACACACAGTATAGTGCAGCTCCTCCCACACACAGTATAGTGCAGCTCCTCCCACACACAGCATAGTGCAGCTCCTCCCACACACAATATAGTGCAGCTCCTCCCACACACAATATAGTGCAGCTCCTCCGACACACAGTATAGTGCAGCTGCACCCACACACAATATAGTGCAGCTCCACCCACACACAATATAGTGCAGCTCCTCCCACACACAGTATAGTGCAGCTCCTCCCACACACAATATAGTGCAGCTCCTCCCACACACAATATAGTGCAGCTGCTCCCACACACAATATAGTGCAGCTCCTCCCACACACAATATAGTGCAGCTCCTCCCACACACAGTATAGTGCAGATCCTCTCACACATAATATAGTGCAGCTCCTCCCACACACAATCTAATGTAGCTCCTCCCACACACAATATAGTGCAGCTCCTCCCACACACAGTACAGTGCAGCTCCTCCCACACATAATATAGCGCAGCTCCTCCCACACACAGTATAGTGCAGCTCCTCCCACACACAGTATAGTGCAGCTCCCTCCCACACACAGTATAGTGCAGCTCCTCCCACACACAGTATAGTGCAGCTCCCTCCCACACACAGTATAGTGCAGCTCCTCCCACACACAGTATAGTGCAACTCCTCCCACACACAGTATAGTGCAGCTCCTCCCACACACAGTATAGTGCAGCTCCTCCCATACATAATATAGTGCAGCTCCTCCCACACACAACATAGTGCAGCTACTCCCACACACAATATAGTGCAGCTCCTCCCACACACAATCTAATGTAGCTCCTCCCACACACAATATAGTGCAGCTCCTCCCACACACAATATAGTGCAGCTCCTCCCACACACAATATAGTGCAGCTCCTCCCACACACAGTATAGTGCAGCTCCTCCCACACATAATATAGTGCAGCTCCTCCCACACACAGCATAGTGCAGCTCCTCCCACACACAATATAGTGCAGCTGCACCCACACACAGCATAGTGCAGCTCCTCCCACACACAGCATAGTGCAGCTCCTCCCACACACAGTATAGTGCAGCTCCTCCCACACACAATATAGTGCAGCTCCTCCCACACACAATATAGTGCAGCTGCACCCACACACAATATAGTGCAGCTCCTCCCACACACAGCATAGTGCAGCTCCTCCCACACACAGTATAGTGCAGCTCCTCCCACACACAATATAGTGCAACTCCTCCCACACACAATATAGTGCAGCTGCACCCACACACAGTATAGTGCAGCTCCTCCCACACACAGTATAGTGCAGCTCCTCCCACACACAATATAGTGCAGCTCCTCCCACACACAATATAGTGCAGCTGCACCCACACACAGCATAGTGCAGCTCCTCCCACACACAGCATAGTGCAGCTCCTCCCACACACAGTATAGTGCAGCTCCTCCCACACACAATATAGTGCAGCTCCTCCCACACACAATATAGTGCAGCTCCTCCCACACACAGTATAGAGCAGCTCCTCCCACACATAATATAGTGCAGCTCCTCCCACACACAATATAGTGCAGCTCCTCCCACACAATATAGTGCAGCTCCTCCCACACACAATATAGTGCAGCTCCTCCCACACACAGTATAGTGCAGCTCCTCCCACACATAATATAGTGCAGCTCCTCCCACACACAATCTAATGTAGCTCCTCCCACACACAATATAGTGCAGCTCCTCCCACACACAGTATAGTGCAGCTCCTCCCACACATAATATAGCGCAGCTTCTCCCACACACAGTATAGTGCAGCTCCTCCCACACAGTATAGTGCAGCTCCCTCCCACACACAGCATAGTGCAGCTCCTCCCACACACAGTATAGTGCAACTCCTCCCACACACAGTATAGTGCAGCTCCTCCCACACACAGTATAGTGCAGCTCCTCCCACACATAATATAGTGCAGCTCCTCCCACACACAATATAATGCAGCTCGTCCCACACGCAGTATAGTGCAGCTCCTCCCACACAAAATCTAATTTAGCTCCTCCCGCACACAATATAGTGCAGCTCCTCCCACACACAATCTAAAGTAGCTCCTCCCACACACAATATAGTGCAGCTCCTCCCACACACAGTATAGTGCAGCTCCTCCCACACACAGTATAGTGCAGCTCCTCCCACACACAGTATAGTGCAGCTCCTCCCACACACAATAAAGTGCAGCTCCACCCACACACAATATAGTGCAGCTCTTCCCACACACAGTATAGTGCAGCTACTCCCAACCCAAAATATAGTGCAGCTCCTCCCACACACAATATGGTGCAGCTCCTACCACACAAAATATGGTGCAGCTCCTCCCACACACAATATAGTGAAGCTCCTCCCACACACAGTTTAGTGCAGCTTCTCCCACACACAAAATAGTGCAGCTCCTCCCACACACAGTATAGTGCAGCTCCTCCCACACACAATAAAGTGCAGCTCCACCCACACACAATATAGTGCAGCTCCTCCCACACACAGTATAGTGCAGCTATTCCCAACCCACAATATAGTGCAGCTCCTCCCACACACAATATGGTGCAGCTCCTCCCACACACAGTATAGTGCAGCTCCCTCCCACACACAGTATAGTGAAGCTCCTCCCACACACAATATAGTGCAGCTAGCTCCCACACACAGTATATTGCAGCTCCCTCCCACACACAGTGTAGTGCAGCTCATCCCACACACAATATAGTGCAGCTCCTCCCACACACAATATGATGCAGCTCTTCCCACACACAATATAGTGCAGCTCCTCCCACACACAGTATAGTGCAGCTCCTCCAACACACAGCATAGTGCAGCTCCTCCCACACACAGTATAGTGCAGCTCCCTTCCAACACACAGTATAATAAAACACACACACCTCACTCACCCCTCCTCCTTTTTCCCCTCACTGCTCCAGGCTCTGCTTTGGTCTCATCGGCTCCATTACTGGCACAGCATGGTGCACAATGAAGTGACATCATCTCATGCCCACTGAGTCACAAGCTGAGGGAGAGTGATGGGAGTGGGAGCATCATCTGACAATTTATCCTCCGTAACCCGCTTTCAACAGTGTCTATGATGCCGATAAGTTGAATTAGTATGGGGGGTGGCGCTGGGCCCCACAGCGGCCACTGGCTTGGGGTCCCTGGAGGAGTGGGTGCCCTAGGCAGCTGCCTGGTCTGCCTGCCCTTAACGCTTGCCCTGTATGGGGGAGAGGTAGGGGAATGTCCTACAGCCATCATATGGAGAAAAGTGTGTGCTCCCCACATCCACCTCCGGGGGCTTCTCTGTCCTCATCTATATACATAGACATTAATATGGAGAAAGTATATGCCCCCCACATCCACCTCCGGGGGCTTCTCTGTCCTCATCTACATCCATAGACATTAATATGGAGAAAGTATGTGCCCCCCACATCCACCTCCGGGGGCTTCACTGTCCCCATCTACATCCATAGACATCAATATGGAGAAAGTATGTGCCCCCCACATACACCTCCGGGGGCTTCTCTGTCCTCATCTACATCCATAGACATTAATATAGAGAAATTATGTGCTCCCCACATCCACCTCCGGGGGCTTCACTGTCCTCATCTACATCCATAGACATTAATATGGAGAAAGTATGTGCCCCCCACATCCACCTCCGGGGGCTTCTCTGTCCTCATCTACATCCATAGACATTAATATGGAGAAAGTATGTGCTCCCCACATCCACCTCCGACACACAGTATAGTGCAGCTCCTCCCACACACAGCAAAGTGCAGCTCCTCCCACACACAGTATAGTGCAGCTCCTCCCATACACAGTATAGTGCAGCTCCTCCCACACACAGTATAGTGCAGCTCCTCCCACACACAGCATAGTGCAGCTCCTCCCACACACAATATAGTGCAGCTCCTCCCACACACAATATAGTGCAGCTGCACCCACACACAATATAGTGCAGCTCCTCCCACACACAGTATAGTGCAGCTGCACCCACACACAATATAGTGCAGCTCCACCCACACACAATATAGTGCAGCTCCTCCCACACACAGTATAGTGCAGCTCCTCCCACACACAATATAGTGCAGCTCCTCCCACACACAATATAGTGCAGCTCCTCCCACACACAATATAGTGCAGCTCCTCCCACACACAGTATAGTGCAGATCCTCTCACACATAATATAGTGCAGCTCCTCCCACACACAATCTAATGTAGCTCCTCCCACACACAATATAGTGCAGCTCCTCCCACACACAGTACAGTGCAGCTCCTCCCACACATAATATAGCGCAGCTCCTCCCACACACAGTATAGTGCAGCTCCTCCCACACACAGTATAGTGCAGCTCCCTCCCACACACAGTATAGTGCAGCTCCTCCCACACACAGTATAGTGCAGCTCCCTCCCACACACAGTATAGTGCAGCTCCTCCCACACACAGTATAGTGCAACTCCTCCCACACACAGTATAGTGCAGCTCCTCCCACACACAGTATAGTGCAGCTCCTCCCATACATAATATAGTGCAGCTCCTCCCACACACAATATAGTGCAGCTACTCCCACACACAATATAGTGCAGCTCCTCCAACACACAATCTAATGTAGCTCCTCCCACACACAATATAATGCAGCTCCTCCCACACACAGTATAGTGCAGCTCCTCCCACACAAAATCTAATGTAGCTCCTCCCACACACAATATAGTGCAGCTCCTCCCACACACAGTACAGTGCAGCTCCTCCCACACATAATATAGCGCAGCTCCTCCCACACACAGTATAGTGCAGCTCCTCCCACACACAGTATAGTGCAGCTCCCTCCCACACACAGTATAGTGCAGCTCCTCCCACACACAGTATAGTGCAGCTCCCTCCCACACACAGTATAGTGCAGCTCCTCCCACACACAGTATAGTGCAACTCCTCCCACACACAGTATAGTGCAGCTCCTCCCACACACAGTATAGTGCAGCTCCTCCCATACATAATATAGTGCAGCTCCTCCCACACACAATATAGTGCAGCTACTCCCACACACAATATAGTGCAGCTCCTCCCACACACAATCTAATGTAGCTCCTCCCACACACAATATAATGCAGCTCCTCCCACACACAGTATAGTGCAGCTCCTCCCACACAAAATCTAATTTAGCTCCTCCCGCACACAATATAGTGCAGCTCCTCCCACACACAATCTAATGTAGCTCCTCCCACACACAATATAGTGCAGCTCCTCCCACACACAATATAGTGCAGCTCCTCCCACACACAGTATAGTGCAGCTCCTCCCACACACAATAAAGTGCAGCTCCACCCACACACAATATAGTGCAGCTCCTCCCACACACAGTATAGTGCAGCTACTCCCAACCCACAATATAGTGCAGCTCCTCCCACACACAATATTGTGCAGCTCCTACCACACACAATATGGTGCAGCTCCTCCCACACACAGTATAGTGCAGCTCCTCCCACACACAATCTAATGTAACTCCTCCCACACACAATATAGTGAAGCTCCTCCCACACACAGTTTAGTGCAGCTTCTCCCACACACAAAATAGTGCAGCTCCTCCCACACACAGTATAGTGCAGCTCCTCCCACACACAATAAAGTGCAGCTCCACCCACACACAATATAGTGCAGCTCCTCCCACACACAGTATAGTGCAGCTACTCCCAACCCACAATATAGTGCAGCTCCTCCCACACACAATATGGTGCAGCTCCTCCCACACACAATATGGTGCAGCTCCTCCCACACACAGTATAGTGCAGCTCCTCTCACACACAATATAGTGCAGCTCCTCCCACACACAGTATAGTGCAGCTCCCTCCCACACACAGTATAGTGAAGCTCCTCCCACACACAATATAGTGCAGCTCCTCCCACACACAGTATAGTGCAGCTCCCTCCCACACACAGTATAGTGCAGCTCATCCCACACACAATATAGTGCAGCTCCTCCCACACACAATATGATGCAGCTCCTCCCACACACAATATAGTGCAGCTCCTCCCACACACAGTATAGTGCAGCTCCTCCCACACACAGCATAGTGCAGCTCCTCCCACACACAGTATAGTGCAGCTCCCTTCCAACACACAGTATAATAAAACACACACACCTCACTCACCCCTCCTCCTTTTTCCCCTCACTGCTCCAGGCTCTGCTTTGGTCTCATCGGCTCCATTACTGGCACAGCATGGTGCGCAATGAAGTGACATCATCTCATGCCCACTGAGTCACAAGCTGAGGGAGAGTGATGGGAGTGGGAGCATCATCTGACAATTTATCCTCCGTAACCCGCTTTCAACAGTGTCTATGATGCCGATAAGTTGAATTAGTATGGGGGGTGGCGCTGGGCCCCACAGCGGCCACTGGCTTGGGGTCCCTGGAGGAGTGGGTGCCCTAGGCAGCTGCCTGGTCTGCCTGCCCTTAACGCTTGCCCTGTATGGGGGAGAGGTAGGGGAATGTCCTACAGCCATCATATGGAGAAAAGTGTGTGCTCCCCACATCCACCTCCGGGGGCTTCTCTGTCCTCATCTATATACATAGACATTAATATGGAGAAAGTATGTGCCCCCCACATCCACCTCCGGGGGCTTCACTGTCCCCATCTACATCAATAGACATCAATATGGAGAAAGTATGTGCCCCCCACATCCACCTCCGGGGGCTTCTCTGTCCTCATCTACATCCATAGACATTAATATGGAGAAAGTATGTGCCCCCCACATCCACCTCCGGGGGCTTCACTGTCCCCATCTACATCCATAGACATTAATATGGAGAAATTATGTGCTCCCCACATCCACCTCCGGGGGCTTCACTGTCCTCATCTACATCCATAGACATCAATATGGAGAAAGTATGTGCCCCCCACATCCACCTCCGGGGGCTTCTCTGTCCTCATCTACATCCATAGACATTAATATAGAGAAAGTATGTGCCCCCCACATCCACCTCCGGGGGCTTCACTGTCCTCATCTACATCCATAGACATTAATATGGAGAAAGTATGTGCCCCCCACATCCACCTCCGGGGGCTTCTCTGTCCTCATCTACATCCATAGACATTAATATGGAGAAAGTATGTGCCCCCCACATCCACTTCCGGGGGCTTCACTGTCCTCATCTACATCCATAGACAGTAATATGGAGAAAGTATGTGCCCCCACATCCACCTCCGGGGGCTTCTCTGTCCTCCATCTACATCCATAGACATTAATATGGAGAAAGTATGTGCCCCCCACATCCACCTCCTGGGGCTTCTCTGTCCTCATCTACATCCATAGACATTAATATGGAGAAAGTATCTGCCCCCCACATCCACCTCCGGGGGCTTCACTGTCCTCATCTACATCCATAGACATTAATATGAAGAAAGTATGTGCCCCCCACATCCACCTCCTGGGGCTTCTCTGTCCTCATCTACATCCATAGACATTAATATGGAGGAAGTATGTGCCCCCCACATCCACCTCCGGGGGCTTCTCTGTCCTCATCTACATCCATAGACATTAATATGGAGAAAGTATGTGCCCCCCACATCCACCTCCGGGGGCTTCACTGTCCTCATCTACATCCATAGACATTAATATGGAGAAAGTATGTGCCCCCCACATCCACCTCCGGGGGCTTCTCTGTCCTCATCTACATCCATAGACATTAATATGGAGGAAAGTATGTGCCCCCCACATCCACCTCCGGGGGCTTCACTGTCCTCATCTACATCCATAGACATTAATATGGAGAAAGTATGTGCCCCCCAACATCCACCTCCGGGGGCTTCTCTGTCCTCATCTACATCCATAGACATTAATATGGAGGAAAGTATGTGCCCCCCACATCCACCTCCGGGGGCTTCTCTGTCCTCATCTACATCCATAGACATTAATATGGAGGAAAGTATTTACCCCCCACATCCACCTCCGGGGGCTTCTCTGTCCTCATCTACATCCATAGACATTAATATGGAGAAAGTATGTGCCCCCCACATCCACCTCCGGGGGCTTCACTGTCCTCATCTACATCCATAGACATTAATATGGAGAAAGTATGTGCCCCCCACATCCACCTCCGGGGGCTTCACTGTCCCCATCTACATCCATAGACATTAATATGGAGAAATTATGTGCTCCCCACATCCACCTCCGGGGGCTTCACTGTCCTCATCTACATCCATAGACATCAATATGGAGAAAGTATGTGCCCCCCACATCCACCTCCGGGGGCTTCTCTGTCCTCATCTACATCCATAGACATTAATATGGAGAAAGTATGTGCCCCCCACATCCACCTCCGGGGGCTTCACTGTCCCCATCTACATCCATAGACATTAATATGGAGAAAGTATGTGCTCCCCACATCCACCTCCGGGGGCTTCACTGTCCTCATCTACATCCATAGACATCAATA
Source organism: Dendrobates tinctorius (assembly GCF_039654945.1). Classification (NCBI taxonomy): domain Eukaryota; kingdom Metazoa; phylum Chordata; class Amphibia; order Anura; family Dendrobatidae; genus Dendrobates; species Dendrobates tinctorius. Next base: position 1,140,822 of record NW_027362074.1, on the reverse strand, counting down.
TGGAGAAAGTATGTGCCCCCCACATCCACCTCCGGGGGCTTCTCTGTCCTCATCTACATCCATAGACATTAATATAGAGAAAGTATGTGCCCCCCACATCCACCTCCGGGGGCTTCACTGTCCTCATCTACATCCATAGACATTAATATGGAGAAAGTATGTGCCCCCCACATCCACCTCCGGGGGCTTCTCTGTCCTCATCTACATCCATAGACATTAATATGGAGAAAGTATGTGCCCCCCACATCCACTTCCGGGGGCTTCACTGTCCTCATCTACATCCATAGACAGTAATATGGAGAAAGTATGTGCCCCCACATCCACCTCCGGGGGCTTCTCTGTCCTCCATCTACATCCATAGACATTAATATGGAGAAAGTATGTGCCCCCCACATCCACCTCCTGGGGCTTCTCTGTCCTCATCTACATCCATAGACATTAATATGGAGAAAGTATCTGCCCCCCACATCCACCTCCGAGGGCTTCACTGTCCTCATCTACATCCATAGACATTAATATGAAGAAAGTATGTGCCCCCCACATCCACCTCCTGGGGGCTTCTCTGTCCTCATCTACATCCATAGACATTAATATGGAGAAAGTATGTGCCCCCCACATCCACCTCCGGGGGCTTCTCTGTCCTCATCTACATCCATAGACATTAATATGGAGAAAGTATGTGCCCCCCTCATCCACCTCCGGGGGCTTCTCTGTCCTCATCTACATCCATAGACATTAATATGGAGGAAGTATGTGCCCCCCACATCCACCTCCGGGGGCTTCACTGTCCTCATCTACATCCATAGACATTAATATGGAGGAAGTATGTGCCCCCCACATCCACCTCCGGGGGCTTCTCTGTCCTCATCTACATCCATAGACATTAATATGGAGAAAGTATGTGCCCCCCACATCCACCTCCGGGGGCTTCACTGTCCTCATCTACATCCATAGACATTAATATGGAGAAAGTATGTGCCCCCCACATCCACCTCCGGGGGCTTCTCTGTCCTCATCTACATCCATAGACATTAATATGGAGGAAAGTATGTGCCCCCCACATCCTCCTCCTGGGGCTTCTCTGTCCTCATCTACATCCATAGACATTAATATGGAGGAAAGTATGTGCCCCCCACATCCACCTCCGGGGACTTCACTGTCCTCATCTACATCCATAGACATTAATATGGAGAAAGTATGTGCCCCCCACATCCACCTCCGGGGGCTTCTCTGTCCTCATCTACATCCATAGACATTAATATGGAGGAAAGTATGTGCCCCCCACATCCACCTCCGGGGACTTCACTGTCCTCATCTACATCCATAGACATTAATATGGAGGAAAGTATGTGCCCCCCACATCCACCTCCGGGGACTTCACTGTCCTCATCTACATCCATAGACATTAATATGGAGGAAAGTATGTGCCCCCCACATCCACCTCCGGGGACTTCACTGTCCTCATCTACATCCATAGACATTAATATGGAGAAAGTATGTGCCCCCCACATCCACCTCCGGGGACTTCACTGTCCTCATCTACATCCATAGACATTAATATGGAGGAAAGTATGTGCCCCCCACATCCACCTCCGGGGACTTCACTGTCCTCATCTACATCCATAGACATTAATATGGAGGAAAGTATGTGCCCCCCACATCCACCTCCGGGGGCTTCACTGTCCTCATCTACATCCATAGACATTAATATGGAGAAAGTATGTGCCCCCCACATCCACCTCCAGGGGCTTCACTGTCCTCATCTACATCCATAGACATTAATATGGAGAAAGTATGTGCCCCCCACATCCACCTCCGGGGACTTCACTGTCCTCATCTACATCCATATACATTAATATGGAGAAAGTATGTGCCCCCCACATCCACCTCCGGGGGCTTCACTGTCCTCATCTACATCCATAGACATTAATATGGAGAAAGTATGTGCCCCCCACATCCACCTCCAGGGGCTTCACTGTCCTCATCTACATCCATAGACATTAATATGGAGAAAGTATGTGCCCCCCACATCTATCTCTGTCGTTCATAAACATTAGTATTGAGGCGCTCCTCTGTGGAAATAAAGACTCCCGCTCTTCTAGGATTTGCTAAAATATTTTGGAGACGTCTGTGAAGATTTTTGTCCCTTCATCCAGAAAAGCATTTGTGGAGTCAGACCCTGATGTTGGGGGGTTTCATGCTCACAGTCTCCAATATTGATTTTGGACAGGGCTGAGGTCTCTCCCCATGTCTATCTGGACCTTGTGCACTTGGCACAGTCATGGAGGACATATGAGTCTCCCTCAAACTGTTTCCACAAAGCTGATGCTACAGTTTGTTACCCCAGTGGCTCCCAACACAGGACCGCTCTGGTATTGGGGAGCTCCGCACCACCGGCCACTCTGTCACATGGTAGTAATGGCAGAAATGGTGAGGGGCAGAGGGTATACACCAGGGTGAGGGGGTAGGAAGGCTTGGAGGCTACACACAGAGGAGGAGCGGTGGTAAACCTGAAGAGAAGTGCAAAAGAAAATCTTGATTGCATAATCTGTATTAACATAAAACATGTAGACAACATACCAGCCCCCACAGGGCTACAACCATAACGGGCAGTCTGGGAAGGAGATGCCTGTAAGTTCTCCCGGAAAGAAGATGACATGGGGACAGCGAGGTTTCCAGGAAGAAGAGGACACGAGGACACGCAAGCTAAACTTGTGGGATGAAACGCACAAATGATGAATTAGAAATGGGGTCCTCTAACTGAATGCGCTGCCAGTGTTCAGCCTGACGTCCCACGAGTTTCACTCAGCTTAGGTTACATAGTTTTGAAGGCTGAAGGAAGACCTTATGTCCATCTAGTTCAGCCTATTTTTAGTGCAGCTGTTCTGCATTGTTGATCCTGGGGAAGACAAAAAACCCACAGAGTAGAAGCCAATTTTCTCCATAGGGAAAAAAATTCCTTCCCCTAAGCTGGGTCAACCATCTACCTATAATATTCTGTTATTCGTAACCTTCTATACTGTTACTCACAAGAAAAGCCTCCATTCCTTTCTTACATTCATTCAGTGAGTTGGCCATCACCACTTCCTCAGGAAGAGAATTCCGGAGCCTCACTGCTCTTACCGTGAAGAACCCTCTTCTATGCTGGTGCAGAAATTGTCTTTCCTCCAAATGAAGAGAATGCCCCCTTGTTCTTGTCACAGTCCTTGGTACAAACAGTTCATTGGAGAGATCTCTGTATTGCCCTCTGATATACTTGTACATATATATTAAGTCTCCCCTAAGTCTTCTCTTTTCTAGAGTAAATAGACCTAATTTTGATAACCTTTCTGGGTATTGTAGTGAACCAACTCCATTTATCATTTTAGTAGTCCGCCTTTGAACCCTTTCAAGTTCAGTAACGTCTTTCTTGAGCACCGGCGTCCAAAATTGCACACAATCCTCCAAGTGTGGTCTGACGAGTGATTTGTACAGAGGGAGAATTATGTTTTCATCTCGTGTCCCCAGACCTCTTCTAATGCATCCCATGACCCTACTTGCTTTGGTGGCAGCTGCCTGACACTGGGCACTCCAATTTAGCTTCTTATTGACTAAGATGCCTAAGTCTTTTTCCATGTCTGATTTCCCCAGCAGTTTCCCATTTAGTAAGTAATTGTAGCATCTGTTTCTCCTTCCCATGTGCAGAACCTTACACTTATCTGTGTTAAACCTCATTTGCCATTTTTCAGCCCAATTCTCCAATTTACTCAAATCTGTCTGTAGTTGCAAACTGTCCTCCTTTGTGTTAACTACCTTACATAATTTAGTATCATCTGCAAGTACTGATATTTTACTGTGTAAGCCATCCACTAGATCATTAATAAATATATTACATAGTAGGGGGCTCAATACAGCCGTGCCGATGTATGCGGATGCCTTCGCATGTGTCGTTCTGACGGTGCGGCGACCGCACCAAAATACAAAATGTTGCATTCGGCGCAGGTCGCCTCACCATCAAAATGATGCATGCGGAGGCATCCGCATCATCGGCACGGCCTGCGTACCTAATGCTAAAGATAGGGTACGCATGCCGATGGAGGCAGAGCTGACCGGAGGCGGTGCGGCCATGGGCGGAGCTTCACAGAGGAAGTCCGCATCCCTCCACAGCTCCTCCATATGCTAGTGTGAAGCTAACCTTAGTCAGGGGCTGTCCCAGGAGGGGCAAAATGTGAGTGTGTGTAGCAGAGCTCAATCAGTGTTAGTCAATGTCTGAAGGAAGACATCATGGCAGTCGTGATGAAGCCACGTAATACAAGTGACTGCTCCATGAACATGGCACATGCGCTGTGAGACCCTCCAGTAACATAAGGCCGTCGGATGTAGGGTGAACTCGTGGCATCAAAGGGGAAATGTAGTGATTGGCGATGCAGGAGGTAATGGGACAGAAAGGGACACCCGAGTTTAGTGATTAAGACGTGGTGAGCAATCATTTTTTCCTGCAATGTCCGATTGTTCCTGGGGATGTAGACAGGCACCGGTATCCTGCCACCACCACTGTCTGCTCTCTGTGTCACCACCACCTCTGTCCGGTGGCGCCATATTGGATGATCACATACAATGTGTAAACTTGTAATTAAGCTCTTCCACTCTGCATGCTAAATGAGGGGTTAATAAGTGTCGGTGCTTCACTGGCACTGACCGCCAATAACATTCTTCCAGGAGAGTAGGGCGATGGTGGGACTTTATCATTATTCTGGCCACTTCTCTATAATGTGTGCCATGTGATCCCCTTCTACGACCTTCTAGATTGCTGGTGACTCCCTGTGGCTTTTGTGGGAGGTTGGGGGTCTCAGTTTTGTGACGATTTCCCAGCAGCTGAGGGGTTACGCTCTGTCCAGTATTTTGGCACACTTCCCCGTGAGCTTCTATTTTGGGAAGTGGTGATCCAGTGTCCAGTGCTGGAATTGGTATCTGATAGGAGTTCTGATCCGTCCTTACAACTGTTGTAGGAGAGGCTGAATGTATTCTCCTCTGTCACCCTGCAGCCATGAACGACGGCGCCGTGTCTCCCTGACCGTTTGTTGTGCCAATCACTCGCTGCTCGGTCAGCAGTCCCACCGCCACCATGTTCTGGTTGTTGCTGGAATTCGCTGTTAATCATTTGTTGCTCTCCTCGTTCTGCTGCTTTGTGTTGTCCACCATCGTCTTGAGATGTTATACTCAACTACGCAGCAGGGTGAAGATCGAGCGGGCACAGAAACGGCGAGAAGAAGCCCTGCACCTGATGGAAAAGCGCACTGCAGACTACAAGAAAAAGGTAGGTGGGCAAAGGAGGATGCCCAGGTGCCGACGTCGGCTCTGGGTCACAGTCACTGCAGCTGTGCAGCAGTCATTTATTTGGTGTATTTGTCACACCTCCCAACTTTAGAAATTATGTGGTGCTACACCATCAGTGTGCTCGTCACTACTCGTTACTCACTCCATCATCAGTATGCTCATCACTACTCGTCACTCGCTCCATCATCAGTGTGCTCGTCATTACTCGTTACTCACTCCACCATCAGTGTGCTCGTCACTACTCGTTACTCACTCCACCATCAGTGTGCTCGTCACTACTCGTTACTCACTCCATCATCAGTGTGCTCGTCACTACTCGTTACTCCACCATCATCAGTGTGCTTGTCACTACTCGTCATTCGCTCCATCATCAGTGTGCTCGTCACTACTCGTTACTCACTCCATCATCAGTGTGCTCGTCACTACTCGTTACTCCACCATCATCAGTGTGCTCGCCACTACTCGTCATTCGCTCCATCATCAGTGTGCTCGTCACTACTCGTTACTCGCTCCATCATCAGTGTGCTCGTCACTACTCGTCACTCGCTCTCTCATCAGTGTGCTCGTCACTACTCGTCACTCGCTCTCTCATCAGTGTGCTCGTCACTACTCGTCACTCGCTCCATCATCAGTGTGCTCATCACTACTCTTCACTCACTCCATCATCAGTGTGCTCGTCACTGCTTGTTACTCCATCATCAGTGTGCTCGTCACTACTCGTTACTCCACCATCATCAGTGTGCTCGCCACTACTCGTCACTTGCTCCATCATCAGTGTGCTCATCACTACTCGTCACTCGCTCTCTCATCAGTGTGCTCGTCACTACTCGTCACTCGCTCCATCATCAGTGTGCTCATCACTACTCTTCACTCACTCCATCATCAGTGTGCTCGTCAGTACTCGTCACTCACTCCATCATTAGTGTGCTCGTCACTACTTGTTACTCACTCCATCATCAGTGTGCTCGTCAGTACTCGTCACTCGCTCCATCATCAGTGTGCTCGTCACTGCTTGTTACTCACTCCATCATCAGTGTGCTCGTCAGTACTCGTCACTCACTCCATCATTAGTGTGCTCGTCACTACTTGTTACTCACTCCATCATCAGTATGCTCATCACTACTCGTCACTCGCTCCATCATCAGTGTGCTTGTCACTACTCGTTACTCACTCCATCATCAGTGTGCTCGTCACTACTCGTTACTCCACCATCATCAGTGTGCTCGTCACTACTCGTTACTCCACCATCATCAGTGTGCTCGTCACTACTCGTTACTCACTCCATCATCAGTGTGCTCGTCACTACTCGTTACTCCACCATCATCAGTGTGCTCGCCACTACTCGTCATTCGCTCCATCATCAGTGTGCTCGTCACTACTCGTTACTCGCTCCATCATCAGTGTGCTCGTCACTACTCGTCACTCGCTCTCTCATCAGTGTGCTCGTCACTACTCGTCACTCGCTCCATCATCAGTGTGCTCATCACTACTCGTCACTCGCTCCATCATCAGTGTGCTCGTCACTACTCGTTACTCCACCATCATCAGTGTGCTCGTCACTACTCGTCACTCGCTCCATCATCAGTGTGCTCGTCACTACTCGTTACTCCACCATCATCAGTGTGCTCGTCACTACTCGTCACTCGCTCTCTCATCAGTGTGCTCTTCACTACTCGTCACTCGCTCCATCATCAGTGTGCTCATCACTACTCTTCACTCACTCCATCATCAGTGTGTTCGTCACTGCTTGTTACTCGCTCCATCATCAGTGTGCTCGTCACTACTCGTTACTCGCTCCATCATCAGTGTGCTCGTCACTACTCGTTATTCCCTCCATCATCAGTGTGCTCATCACTACTTGTTACTCGCTCCATCATCAGTGTGTTTGTCACTACTCGTTACTCGCTCCATCATCAGTGTGCTCTTCACTACTCGTCATTCGCTCCATCATCAGTGTGCTCGTCACTACTTGTTACTCGCTCCATCATCAGTGTGCTCGTCACTACTCGTCACTCGCTCTCTCATCAGTGTGCTCTTCACTACTCGTCACTCGCTCCATCATCAGTGTGCTCATCACTACTCTTCACTCACTCCATCATCAGTGTGTTCGTCACTGCTTGTTACTCGCTCCATCATCAGTGTGCTCGTCACTACTCGTTACTCGCTCCATCATCAGTGTGCTCGTCACTACTCGTTATTCCCTCCATCATCAGTGTGCTCGTCACTACTTGTTACTCGCTCCATCATCAGTGTGTTTGTCACTACTCGTTACTCGCTCCATCATCAGTGTGCTCTTCACTACTCGTCATTCGCTCCATCATCAGTGTGCTCGTCACTACTTGTTACTCGCTCCATCATCAGTGTGCTCGTCACTACTCGTTACTCGCTCCATCATCAGTGTGTTTGTCACTACTCGTCATTCGCTCCATCATCAGTGTGTTTGTCACTACTCGTCACTCACTCCATCATCATTGTGTTTGTCACTACTCGTCACTCGCTCCATCATCAGTGTGTTTGTCACTACTCGTCACTCGCTCCATCATCAGTATGTTCGTCACTACTCGTCACTCGCTCCATCATCAGTGTGTTTGTCACTACTCGTCATTCGCTCCATCATCAGTGTGTTTGTCACTACTCGTCACTCACTCCATCATCATTGTGTTTGTCACTACTCGTCACTCGCTCCATCATCAGTGTGTTTGTCACTACTCGTCACTCGCTCCATCATCAGTGTGTTTGTCACTACTCGTCACTCGCTCCATCATCAGTATGTTCGTCACTAATCGTCACTCGCTCCATCATCAGTGTGCTCGTCACTACTCGTTATTCCCTCCATCATCAGTGTGCACGTCACTACTCGTTACTCGCTCCATCATCAGTGTGTTTGTCACTACTCGTTATTCCCTCCATCATCAGTGTGCTCGTCACTACTCGTCACTCGCTCCATCATCAGTGTGTTTGTCACTACTCGTTATTCCCTCCATCATCAGTGTGCTCGTCACTACACGTTACTCGCTCCATCATCAGTGTGCTCGTCACTACTCGTTATTCCCTCCATCATCAGTGTGCTCATCACTACTCTTCACTCACTCCATCATCAGTATGCTCGTCACTACTTGTTACTCGCTCCATCATCAGTGTGTTTGTCACTACTCGTTACTCGCTCCATCATCAGTATGCTCGTCACTACTTGTTACTCGCTCCATCATCAGTGTGCTCATCACTACTCTTCACTCACTCCATCATCAGTATGCTCTTCACTACTCGTCATTCGCTCCATAATCAGTGTGTTTGTCACTACTCGTCACTCACTCCATCATCAGTGTGTTTGTCACTACTCGTTATTCGCTCCATCACCAGTGTACTCGTCACTACTCGTTATTCGCTCCATCACCAGTGTACTCGTCACTACTCGTCACTCGCTCCATCATCAGTGTGCTCTTCACTACTCGTCACACGCTACATCATCAGTGTTCACATCACTTGTTACTCGCTCCATCATCAGTGTGCTCATCACTACTCGTCACTCGCTCCATCATCAGTGTGCTCGTCACTACTAGTCACTCGCTCCATCATCAGTGTGCTCGTCACTCGCTCCATCATCAGTGTGCTCGTCACTACTCGCTACTAGCTCCATCATCAGTGTGCTCGTCACTACTCGCTACTAGCTCCATCATCAGTGTGCTCCTCACTACGTGTCATTCGCTCCATCATCAGTGTGCTCGTCACTACTCGTCACTCGCTCCATCATCAGTGTGCTCGTCACTACTCGTTACTCGCTCCATCATCAGTGTGCTCGTCACTACTCGTTATTCGCTCCATCATCAGTGTACTCGTCACTACTCGTCACTCACTCCATCATCAGTGTGCTCGTCACTACTCTTCACTCGCTCCATCATCAGTGTTCACATCACTACTCGTCACTCGCTACGTCATCAGTGTACTCGTCACTACTCTTCACTCGCTCCACTTCAGTGTGCTCGTCAGTACTTGTCACTTGCTCCATCATCAGTGTGCTCGTCACTACTCGTTATTCGCTCCATCATCAGTGTGCTCATCACTACTCGTTACTCACTCCACCATCAGTGTGCTCTTCACTACTCGCCACTCGCTCCATCATCAGTGTTCACATCACTACTCGTCACTCGCTACGTCATCAGTGTACTCGTCACTACTCTTCACTCGCTCCACTTCAGTGTGCTCGTCACTACTCGTCACTCGCTCCATCATCAGTGTACTCGTCACTACTCGTCACTCGCTCCATCATCAGTGTGCTCTTCACTACTCGTTACTCGCTCCATCATCAGTGTGCTCGTCACTACTCGTCACACGCTACATCATCAGTGTTCACGTCACTACTTGTTACTCGCTCCATTATCAGTGTGCTCGTCACTACTCGTCACTCGCTCCACCATCAGTGTGCTCTTCACTACTCGCCACTCGCTCCATCATCAGTGTTCACATCACTACTCGTCACTCGCTACGTCATCAGTGTACTCGTCACTACTCTTCACTCGCTCCATCATCAGTGTGCTCGTCACTACTCGTCACACGCTACATCATCAGTGTTCACGTCACTACTCGTTATTCGCTCCATCATCAGTGTGCTCTTCACTACTCGTTACTCGCTCCATCATCAGTGTGCTCGTCACTACTCGTCACACGCTACATCATCAGTGTTCACGTCACTACTTGTTACTCGCTCCATTATCAGTGTGCTCGTCACTACTCGTCACTCGCTCCACCATCAGTGTGCTCTTCACTACTCGCCACTCGCTCCATCATCAGTGTTCACATCACTACTCGTCACTCGCTACGTCATCAGTGTACTCGTCACTACTCTTCACTCGCTCCACTTCAGTGTGCTCGTCACTACTCGTCACTCGCTCCATCATCAGTGTGCTCGTCACTACTCGTCACACGCTACATCATCAGTGTTCACGTCACTACTTGTTACTCGCTCCATTATCAGTGTGCTCGTCACTACTCGTTATCACTCCACCATCAGTGTGCTCTTCACTACTCGCCACTCGCTACGTCATCAGTGTACTCGTCACTACTCTTCACTCGCTCCACTTCAGTGTGCTCGTCACTACTCGTCACTCGCTCCATCATCAGTGTGCTCATCACTACTCGTTATTCGCTCCATCATCAGTGTACTCGTCACTACTCGTCACTCGCTCCATCATCAGTGTGCTCTTCACTACTCGTTACTCGCTCCATCATCAGTGTGCTCGTCACTACTCGTCACACGCTACATCATCAGTGTTCACGTCACTACTTGTTACTCGCTCCATTATCAGTGTGCTCGTCACTACTCGTTACTCACTCCACCATCAGTGTGCTCTTCACTACTCGCCACTCGCTCCATCATCAGTGTTCACATCACTACTCGTCACTCGCTACGACATCAGTGTACTCGTCACTACTCTTCACTCGCTCCACTTCAGTGTGCTCGTCACTACTCGTCACTCGCTCCATCATCAGTGTGCTCATCACTACTCGTTATTCGCTCCATCATCAGTGTACTCGTCACTACTCGTCACTCGCTCCATCATCAGTGTGCTCATCACTACTCGTTACTCGCTCCATCATCAGTGTGCTCGTCACTACTCGTCACACGCTACATCATCAGTGTTCACGTCACTACTTGTTACTCGCTCCATTATCAGTGTGCTCGTCACTACTCGTCACTCGCTCCATCATCAGTGTGCTCGTCACTACTCGTCACTCGCTCCATCATCAGTGTACTCGTCACTACTCGTCACTCGCTCCATCATCAGTGTGCTCGTCAGTACTTGTCACTTGCTCCATCATCAGTGTGCTCGTCACTACTCGTCACTCGCTCCATCATCAGTGTGCTCGTCAATACTCGTCACTCGCTCCATCATCAGTGTGCTCGTCACTACTCTTCACTCGCTCCATCATCAGTGTGCTCATCACTACTCGTCACTCGCTCCATCATCAGTGTGCACGTCACTACTCGCTACTCGCTCCATCATCAGTGTGCTCTTCACTATTCATCACTCGCTCCATCATCAATGTGCTCTTCACTACTCGTCACTCGCTCCATCATCAGTGTGCTCATCACTACTCGTCACTCGCTCCATCATCAGTGTGCACGTCACTACTCGTTACTCGTCACTACTTGTAACTCACTCCACCATCAGTGTGCTCGTCACTACTCGTTACTCGTCACTACTCGTCACTCGCTCCATCATCAGTGTGCTCGTCACTATTTGTTACTTACTCCATCATCAGTGTGCTCGTCACTACTCGTCACTTGCTCCATCATCAGTGTGCTCGTCACTACTTGTTACTCACTCCACCATCAGTGTGCTCGTCACTACTTGTTACTCACTCCACCATCAGTGTGCTCATCACTACTCGTCAATTGCTCCATCATCAGTGTGCTCGTCACTACTTGTTACTCGCTCCATCATCAGTGTGCTCTTCACTACTCGTCACACTCTACATCATCAGTGTGCTCATCAATACTCGTTACTCGCTCCATCATCAGTGTGCTCGTCACTACTCGTCACTTGCTCCATCATCAGTGTGCTCTTCACTACTCGTCACTCGCTCCATCATCAGTGTGCTCATCACTACTCGTTATTCGCTCCATCATCAGTGTACTCGTCACTACTCGTCACTCGCTCCATCATCAGTGTGCTCTTCACTACTCGTCACACGCTACATCATCAGTGTGCTCATCACTACTCGTTACTCGCTCCATCATCAGTGTGCTCGTCACTACTCGTCACACGCTACATCATCAGTGTTCACGTCACTACTTGTTACTCGCTCCATTATCAGTGTGCTCGTCACTACTCGTCACTCGCTCCATCATCAGTGTACTCGTCACTACTCGTCACTCGCTCCATCATCAGTGTGCTCGTCACTACTCTTCACTCGCTCCACTTCAGTGTGCTCGTCAGTACTCGTCACTTGCTCCATCATCAGTGTACTCGTCACTACTCGTAACTCGCTCCATCATCAGTGTGCTCTTCACTACTCATCACTCGCTCCATCATCAGTGTGCTCATCACTACTCGTCACTCGCTCCATCATCAGTGTGCACGTCACTACTCGCTACTCGCTCCATCATCAGTGTGCTCTTCACTATTCGTCACTCGCTCCATCATCAGTGTGCTCTTCACTACTCGTCACTCGCTCCATCATCAGTGTGCTCATCACTACTCGTCACTCGCTCCATCATCAGTGTGCACGTCACTACTCGTTACTCGTCACTACTCGTCACTCGCTCCATCATCAGTGTGCACGTCACTACTCGTTACTCGTCACTACTCGTCACTCGCTCCATCATCAGTGTGCTCGTCACTATTTGTTACTTACTCCATCATCAGTGTGCTCGTCACTACTCGTCACTTGCTCCATCATCAGTGTGCTCGTCACTACTTGTTACTCACTCCACCATCAGTGTGCACGTCACTACTCGTTACTCACTCCACCATCAGTGTGCTCGTCACTACTTGTTACTCACTCCACCATCAGTGTGCTCATCACTACTCGTCACTCGCTCCATCATTAGTGTGCTCGTCACTACTAGTTACTCGCTCCATCATCAGTGTGCTCTTCACTACTCGTCACACGCTACATCATCAGTGTTCACGTCACTACTTGTTACTCGCTCCATCATCAGTGTGCTCGTCACTACTTGTTACTCACTCCATCATCAGTGTGCTCATCACTACTCGTCACTCGCTCCATCATTAGTGTGCTCGTCACTACTAGTTACTCGCTCCATCATCAGTGTGCTCTTCACTACTCGTCACTCACTCCACCATCAGTGTGCTCGTCACTACTTGTTACTCACTCCACCATCAGTGTGCTCATCACTACTCGTCACTCGCTCCATCATTAGTGTGCTCGTCACTACTAGTTACTCGCTCCATCATCAGTGTGCTCTTCACTACTCGTCACACGCTACATCATCAGTGTTCACGTCACTACTTGTTACTCGCTCCATCATCAGTGTGCTCATCACTACTCGTTATTCGCTCCATCATCAGTGTGCTCGTCACTACTCGTCACTCGCTCCATCATCAGTGTGCTCGTCACTACTCGTCACTCGCTCCATCATCAGTGTGCTCGTCAGTACTCATCACCTGCTCCATCATCAGTGTGCTCGTCACAACTCGTCACTTGCTCCATCATCAGTGTGCTCTTCACTACTCGTCACTTGCTCCATCATCAGTGTGCTCTTCACTACTCGTCACTCGCTTCATCATCAGTGTGCTCGTCACTACTCGCTACTCGCTCCATCATCAGTGTGCTCGTCACTACTCGTCACTCGCTCCATCATCAGTGTGCTCGTCACTACTCGTCACTCGCTCCATCATCAGTGTGCTCTTCACTACTCGTCACTCGCTCCATCATCAGTGTGCTCTTCACTACTCTTCATTCGCTCCATCATCAGTGTGCTCGTCACTACTAGTTACTCGCTCCATCATCAGTGTGCTCGTCACTACTCGTCACACGCTACATCATCAGTGTTCACGTCACTACTCGTAATTCGCTCCATCATCAGTGTGCTCTTCACTACTCGTCACTTTCTCCATCATCAGTGTGCACGTCACTACTCGTCACTCGCTCCATCATCAGTGTGCTCGTCACTACTCGTCACTCGCTCCATCATCAGTGTGCTCTTCACTACTCGTCACTTTCTCCATCATCAGTGTGCACGTCACTACTCGTCACACGCTACATCATCAGTGTTCACGTCACTACTTGTTACTCGTTCCATCATCAGTGTGCTCTTCACTACTCGTCACTTTCTCCATCATCAGTGTGCACGTCACTACTCGTCACTCGCTCCATCATCAGTGTGCTCGTCACTACTCGTCACTCGCTCCATCATCAGTGTGCTCTTCACTACTCGTCACTTTCTCCATCATCAGTGTGCACGTCACTACTCGTCACTCGCTCCATCATCAGTGTTCACGTCACTACTCGTCACTCGCTCCATCATCAGTGTGCTCTTCACTACTCGTCACTTTCTCCATCATCAGTGTGCACGTCACTACTCGTCACTCGCTCCATCATCAGTGTGCTCGTCACTACTCGTCACTCGCTCCATCATCAGTGTGCTCTTCACTACTCGTCACTCGCTCCATCATCAGTGTGCTCTTCACTACTCTTCATTCGCTCCATCATCAGTGTGCTCGTCACTACTAGTTACTCGCTCCATCATCAGTGTGCTCATCACTACTCGTCACACGCTACATCATCAGTGTTCACGTCACTACTTGTTACTCGTTCCATCATCAGTGTGCTCTTCACTACTCTTCATTCGCTCCATCATCAGTGTGCTCGTCACTACTCATCACTCGCTCCATCATCAGTGTGCTCGTCACTACTCGTCACTCGCTCCCTCATCAGTGTGCTCTTCACTATTCGTCACTCGCTCCATCATCAGTGTGCTCTTCACTACTCGTCACTCGCTCCATCATCAGTGTGCTCTTCACTACTCGTCACTCGCTCCATCATCAGTGTGCACGTCACTACTCGTCACTCGCTCCATCATCAGTGTGCTCTTCACTACTCGTCACTCGCTCCATCATCAGTGTGCACGTCACTACTCGTCACTCGCTCCATCATCAGTGTGCTCGTCACTACTAGTTACTCGCTCCATCATCAGTGTGCTCTTCACTACTCGTCACTCGCTCCATCATCAGTATGCTCTTCACTACTCTTCATTCGCTCCATCATCAGTATGCTCGTCACTACTAGTTACTCGCTCCATCATCAGTGTGCTCTTCACTACTCGTCACACGCTACATCATCAGTGTTCACGTCACTACTTGTTACTCGTTCCATCATCAGTGTGCTCATCACTACTCGTTATTCGCTCCATCATCAGTGTGCTCGTCACTACTCGTCACTCGCTCCATCATCAGTGTGCTCGTCAGTACTCATCACCTGCTCCATCATCAGTGTGCTCGTCACAACTCGTCACTTGCTCCATCATCAGTGTGCTCTTCAATACTCATCACTTGCTCCATCATCAGTGTGCTCTTCACTACTCGTCACTCGCTCCATCATCAGTGTGCTCATCACTACTCGTCACTCACTTCATCATCAGTGTGCTCGTCACTACTCGCTACTCGCTCCATCATCAGTGTGCTCTTCACTACTCGTCACTCGCTCCATCATCAGTGTGCTCTTCACTACTCGTCACTCGCTCCATCATCAGTGTGCTCTTCACTACTCGTCACTCGCTCCATCATCAGTGTGCTCTTCACTACTCGTCACTCGCTCCATCATCAGTGTGCTCTTCACTACTCGTCACTCGCTCCATCATCAGTGTGCTCATCACTACTCGTCACTCGCTCCATCATCAGTGTGCTCGTCACTACTTGTTACTCACTCCACCATCAGTGTGCTCGTCACTACTTGTCACTCGCTCCATCATCAGTGTGCTCGTCACTACTAGTTACTCGCTCCATCATCAGTGTGCTCGTCACTACTAGTTACTCGCTCCATCATCAGTGTTCACGTCACAACTTGTTACTCGCTCCATCATCAGTGTTCACGTCACTACTCTTCACTCGCTCCACATCAGTCTGCTCGTCAGTACTCGTCACTTGCTCCATCAGTGTGCTCGTCACAACTCGTCACTCGCTCCATCATCAGTGTGCTCTTTACTACTCGTCACTCGCTCCATCGTCAGTGTGCACGTCACTACTCGTCACTCGCTCCATCATCAGTGTGCACGTCACTACTCGCTACTCACTCCATCATCAGTATGCTCGTCAGTACTCATCACTCTCTCCATCATCAGTGTGCTCTTCACTACTCGTCACTCGCTCCATCATCAGTGTGCACGTCACTACTCGCTACTCACTCCATCATCAGTGTGCTCGTCAGTACTCATCACTCTCTCCATCATCAGTATGCTCTTCACTACTCTTCATTCGCTCCATCATCAGTGTGCTCGTCACTACTCATCACTCGCTCCATCATCAGTATGCTCTTCACTACTCTTCATTCGCTCCATCATCAGTGTGCTCGTCACTACTCATCACTCGCTCCATCATCAGTGTGCTCGTCACTACTCCTCACTCGCTCCATCATCAGTGTGCTCTTCACTACTCGTCACTTGCTCCATCATCAGTGTGCACGTCACTACTCGTCACTCGCTCCATCATCAGTGTGCTCTTCACTACTCTTCACTCGCTCCACATCAGTGTGCTCGTCAGTACTCGTCACTTGCTCCATCAGTGTGCTCGTCACAACTCGTCACTCGCTCCACCATCAGTGTGCTCTTCACTACTCGTCACTCGCTCCATCATCAGTGTGCACGTCACTACTCGTCACTCGCTCCATCATCAGTGTGCTCTTCACTACTCTTCACTCGCTCCACATCAGTGTGCTCGTCACAACTCGTCACTCGCTCCATCATCAGTGTGCTCTTTACTACTCGTAACTCGCTCCATCATCAGTGTGCTCGTCACTATTCGTCACTCGCTCCATCATCAGTGTGCTCGTCACTACTCTTCACTCGCTCCACATCAGTGTGCTCGTCAGTACTCGTCACTTGCTCCATCAGTGTGCTCGTCACAACTCGTCACTCGCTCCATCATCAGTGTGCTCTTCACTACTCGTCACTCGCTCCATCATCAGTGTGCTCTTTACTACTCGTCACTCGCTCCATCATCAGTGTGCTCGTCACTACTCGTCACTCGCTCCATCATCAGTGTGCACGTCACTACTCGCTACTCACTCCATCATCAGTATGCTCGTCAGTACTCGTCACTCTCTCCATCATCAGTGTGCTCTTCACTACTCGTCACTCGCTCCATCATCAGTGTGCACGTCACTACTCGCTACTCACTCCATCATCAGTATGCTCGTCACTACTCGTCACTCTCTCCATCATCAGTGTGCTCATCACTACTCGTAATTCGCTCCATCATCAGTGTGCTCTTCACTACTCGTCACTTTCTCCATCATCAGTGTGCACGTCACTACTCGTCACACGCTACATCATCAGTGTGCTCTTCACTACTCGTCACTCGCTCCATCATCAGTGTGCTCTTCACTACTCGTCACTTTCTCCATCATCAGTGTGCACGTCACTACTCGTCACACGCTACATCATCAGTGTGCACGTCACTACTCGTCACTCGCTCCATCATCAGTATGCACGTCACTACTTGTTACTCGTTCCATCATCAGTGTGCTCATCACTACTCGTCACTCGCTCCATCATCAGTGTGCTCGTCACTACTCGTCACTCGCTCCATCATCAGTGTGCTCTTCACTACTCGTCACTCGCTCCATCATCAGTGTGCTCTTCACTACTTTTCATTCGCTCCATCATCAGTGTGCTCGTCACTACTAGTTACTCGCTCCATCATCAGTGTGCTCTTCACTACTCGTCACACGCTACATCATCAGTGTTCACGTCACTACTTGTTACTCGTTCCATCATCAGTGTGCTCTTCACTACTCTTCATTCGCTCCATCATCAGTGTGCTCGTCACTACTCATCACTCGCTCCATCATCAGTATGCTCTTCACTACTCTTCATTCGCTCCATCATCAGTGTGCTCGTCACTACTCATCACTCGCTCCATCATCAGTGTGCTCGTCACTACTCGTCACTCGCTCCATCATCAGTGTGCTCTTCACTACTCGTCACTTGCTCCATCATCAGTGTGCACGTCACTACTGGTCACTCGCTCCATCATCAGTGTGCTCTTCACTACTCGTCACTCGCTCCATCATCAGTGTGCACGTCACTACTCGTCACTCGCTCCATCATCAGTATGCTCTTCACTACTCTTCATTCGCTCCATCATCAGTGTGCTCGTCACTACTAGTTACTCGCTCCATCATCAGTGTGCTCTTCACTACTCGTCACACGCTACATCATCAGTGTTCACGTCACTACTTGTTACTCGTTCCATCATCAGTGTGCTCATCACTACTCGTCACTCGCTCCATCATCAGTGTGCTCGTCAGTACTCATCACCTGCTCCATCATCAGTGTGCTCTTCACTACTCGTCACTCGCTTCATCATCAGTGTGCTCGTCACTACTCGTCACTCGCTCCATCATCAGTGTGCTCTTCACTACTCGTCACTCGCTCCATCATCAGTGTGCACGTCACTACTCGTCACTCGCTCCATCATCAGTATGCTCTTCACTACTCTTCATTCGCTCCATCATCAGTGTGCTCGTCACTACTAGTTACTCGCTCCATCATCAGTATGCTCTTCACTACTCTTCATTCGCTCCATCATCAGTGTACTCGTCACTACTCGTCACTCGCTCCATCATCAGTATGCTCTTCACTACTCTTCATTCGCTCCATCATCAGTGTACTCGTCACTACTCGTCACTCGCTCCATCATCAGTATGCTCTTCACTACTCTTCATTCGCTCCATCATCAGTGTGCACGTCACTACTCGTCACTCGCTCCATCATCAGTATGCTCTTCACTACTCTTCATTCGCTCCATCATCAGTGTGCTCGTCACTACTAGTTACTCGCTCCATCATCAGTGTGCTCTTCACTACTCGTCACACGCTACATCATCAGTGTGCTCATCACTACTCGTTATTCGCTCCATCATCAGTGTGCTCGTCACTACTCGTCACTCGCTCCATCATCAGTGTGCTCGTCAGTACTCATCACCTGCTCCATCATCAGTGTGCTCGTCACAACTCGTCACTTGCTCCATCATCAGTGTGCTCTTCACTACTCGTCACTTGCTCCATCATCAGTGTGCACGTCACTACTCGTCACTCGCTCCATCATCAGTGTGCTCTTCACTACTCGTCACTCGCTCCATCATCAGTGTGCACGTCACTACTCGTCACTCGCTCCATCATCAGTATGCTCTTCACTACTCTTCATTCGCTCCATCATCAGTGTGCTCGTCACTACTAGTTACTCGCTCCATCATCAGTGTGCTCTTCACTACTCGTCACACGCTACATCATCAGTGTTCACGTCACTACTTGTTACTCGTTCCATCATCAGTGTGCTCATCACTACTCGTTATTCGCTCCATCATCAGTGTGCTCGTCACTACTCGTCACTCGCTCCATCATCAGTGTGCTCGTCAGTACTCATCACCTGCTCCATCATCAGTGTGCTCGTCACAACTCGTCACTTGCTCCATCATCAGTGTGCTCTTCACTACTCGTCACTCGCTCCATCATCAGTGTGCTCATCACTACTCGTCACTCGCTTCATCATCAGTGTGCTCGTCACTACTCGCTACTCGCTCCATCATCAGTGTGCTCATCACTACTCGTCACTCGCTCCATCATCAGTGTGCTCTTCACTACTCGTCACTCGCTCCATCATCAGTGTGCTCTTCACTACTCGTCACTCGCTCCATCATCAGTGTGCTCTTCACTACTCGTCACTCGCTCCATCATCAGTGTGCTCTTCACTACTCGTCACTCGCTCCATCATCAGTGTGCTCTTCACTACTCGTCACTCGCTCCATCATCAGTGTGCTCATCACTACTCGTCACTCGCTCCATCATCAGTGTGCTCGTAACTACTTGTCACTCACTCCATCATCAGTGTGCTCGTCACTACTAGTTACTCGCTCCATCATCAGTGTGCTCGTCACTACTAGTTACTCGCTCCATCATCAGTGTGCTCGTCACTCGCTCCATCATCAGTGTTTGCGTCACTACTTGTTACTCGCTCCATCATCAGTGTGCTCGTCACTACTCTTCACTCGCTCCATCAGTGTGCTCGTCACAACTCGTCACTCGCTCCATCATCAGTGTGCTCTTCACTACTCGTCACTCGCTCCATCATCAGTGTGCTCTTTACTACTCGTCACTCGCTCCATCATCAGTGTGCTCGTCACTACTCGTCACTCGCTCCATCATCAGTGTGCACGTCACTACTCGCTACTCACTCCATCATCAGTGTGCTCGTCAGTACTCATCACTCTCTCCATCATCAGTATGCTCGTCACTACTCGTCACTCGCTCCATCATCAGTATGCTCGTCACTACTCGTCACTCGCTCCATCATCAGTATGCTCGTCAGTACTCATCACTCTCTCCATCATCAGTGTGCTCTTCACTACTCGTCATTCGCTCCATCATCAGTGTGCACGTCACTACTCGCTACTCACTCCATCATCAGTGTGCTCGTCAGTACTCATCACTCTCTCCATCATCAGTATGCTCGTCACTACTCGTCACTCGCTCCATCATCAGTGTGCACGTCACTACTCGTCACTCGCTCCATCATCAGTGTGCTCTTCATTAATCGTCACTCGCTCCATCATCAGTGTGCACGTCACTACTCGTCACTCGCTCCATCATCAGTGTGCTCGTCACTACTCGTCACTCGCTCCATCATCAGTGTGCTCTTCACTACTCGTCACTTGCTCCATCATCAGTGTGCACGTCACTACTCGTCACTCGCTCCATCATCAGTGTGCTCTTCACTACTCGTCACTCGCTCCATCATCAGTGTGCTCTTCACTACTCGTCACTCGCTCCATCATCAGTGTGCACGTCACTACTCGTCACTCGCTCCATCATCAGTATGCTCTTCACTACTCTTCATTCGCTCCATCATCAGTGTGCTCGTCACTACTCATCACTCGCTCCATCATCAGTGTGCTCGTCACTACTCGTCACTCGCTCCATCATCAGTGTGCACGTCACTGCTCGTCACTCGCTCCATCATCAGTGTGCACGTCACTACTCGTCACTCGCCCCATCATCACTATGCTCTTCACTACTCTTCATTCGCTCCATCATCAGTGTGCACGTCACTACTCGTCACTCTCTCCATCATCAGTATGCTCGTCACTACTCGTCACTCTCTCCATCATCAGTGTGCTCGTCACTACTCGTCACTCGCTCCATCATCAGTGTGCACGTCACTACTCGTCACTCGCTCCATCATCAGTGTGCTCTTCACTAATCGTCACTCGCTCCATCATCAGTGTGCACGTCACTACTCGTCACTCGCTCCATCATCAGTGTGCTCTTCACTAATCGTCACTCGCTCCATCATCAGTGTGCACGTCACTACTCGTCACTCGCTCCATCATCAGTATGCTCTTCACTACTCATCACTCGCTCCATCATCAGTGTTCACATCACTACTCGTCACTCGCTCCATCATCAGTGTGCTCGTCACTACTCGTCACTTGCTCCATCATCAGTGTGCTCTTCACTACTCGTCACTTGCTCCATCATCAGTGTGCTCTTCACTACTCGTCACTCGCTCCATCATCAGTGTGCACGTCACTACTCGTCACTCGCTCCATCATCAGTGTGCTCTTCACTACTCGTCACTCGCTCCATCATCAGTGTGCACGTCACTACTCGTCACTCGCTCCATCATCAGTATGCTCTTCACTACTCTTCATTCGCTCCATCATCAGTGTGCTCGTCACTGCTCATCACTCGCTCCATCATCAGTGTGCACGTCACTACTCGTCACTCGCTCCATCATCAGTGTGCTCTTCACTACTCGTCACTCGCTCCATCATCAGTGTGCACGTCACTACTCGTCACTCGCTCCATCATCAGTATGCTCTTCACTACTCTTCATTCGCTCCATCATCAGTGTGCTCGTCACTGCTCATCACTCGCTCCATCATCAGTGTGCTCGTCACTACTCGTCACTCGCTCCATCATCAGTGTGCACGTCACTGCTCGTCACTCGCTCCATCATCAGTGTGCACGTCACTACTCGTCACTCGCTCCATCATCAGTATGCTCTTCACTACTCTTCATTCGCTCCATCATCAGTGTGCACGTCACTACTCGTCACTTGCTCCATCATCAGTGTGCACGTCACTACTCGTCACTCGCTCCATCATCAGTGTGCTCTTCACTACTCGTCACTTGCTCCATCATCAGTGTGCACGTCACTACTCGTCACTCGCTCCATCATCAGTGTGCTCTTCACTACTCGTCACTCGCTCCATCATCAGTGTGCTCTTCACTACTCGTCACTTGCTCCATCATCAGTGTGCACGTCACTACTCGTCACTCGCTCCATCATCAGTGTGCTCTTCACTACTTGTCACTTGCTCCATCATCAGTGTGCACGTCACTACTTGTTACTCGCTCCATCATCAGTGTGCTCTTCACTACTCATCACTCGCTCCATCATCAGTGTTCTCTTGACTACTCGTCACTCGCTCCATCATCAGTGTGCTCTTCACTACTTGTCACTTGCTCCATCATCAGTGTGCTCGTCACTACTTGTTACTCGCTCCATCATCAGTGTGCTCTTCACTACTCATCACTCGCTCCATCATCAGTGTTCTCTTGACTACTCGTCACTCGCTCCATCATCAGTGTGCTCTTGACTACTCGTCACTCGCTCCATCATCAGAATGCTCGTCACTACTTGTTACTCGCTCCATCATCAGTTTTCACATCACTACTCATCACTCGCTCCATCATCAGTGTGCTCGTCACTACTCGTCACTCGCTCCATCATCAGAATGCTCTTCACTACTCGTCACTCGCTCCATCATCAGTTTTCACATCACTACTCGTCACTCGCTCCATCATCAGTGTTCACATCACTACTTGTTACTCACTCCATCATCAGTGTGCTCGTCACTACTCGTCACTCGCTCCATCATCAGTGTGCTTGTCACTACTCGTCACTCGCTCCATCATTAGTGTTCACATCACTACTTGTTACTCGCTCCATCATCAGTGTGCTCTTCACTACTCATCATTCGCTCCATCATCAGTGTGCTCTTCACTACTCATCATTCGCTCCATCATCAGTGTTCACATCACTACTTGTTACTCGCTTCATCATCAATGTGCTCTTCACTACTCGTCACTCGCTCCATCATCAGTGTGCACGTCACTACTCGTCACTCGCTCCATCATCAGTGTGCTCTTCACTACTCGTCACTCACTCCATCATCAGTGTGCTCTTCACTACTCGTCACTCGCTCCATCATCAGTGTGCACGTCACTACTTGCTACTCGCTCCATCATCAGTGTGTATGTCACTACTCGTCACTCGCTCTATCATCAGTGTGCTCTTCACTACTTGTCACTCGCTCCATCATCAGTGTGCTCTTCACTACTCGTCACTCGCTCCATCATGAGTGTGCTCTTCACTACTCGTCACTCGCTCCATCATCAGTGTGCTCTTCTCTACTCGTCACTCGCTCCATCATCAGTGTGCTTTTCACTACTTGTTACTCACTCCACCATCAGTGTGCTCATCACTACTCGTCACTCGCTCCATCATCAGTGTGCTCGTCACTACTTGTTACTCACTCCACCATCAGTGTGCTCGTCACTACTCGTCACTCGCTCCATCATCAGTGTGCTCGTCACTACTAGTTACTCGCTCCATCATCAGTGTGCTCGTCACTTGCTCCATCATTAGTGTGCTCGTCAGTACTAGTTACTCGCTCCATCATCAGTGTGCTCTTCACTACTCGTCACTCGCTACATCATCAGTGTTCACGTCACTACTTGTTACTCGCTCCATCATCAGTGTGCTCGTCACTACTCGTCACTCGCTCCATCATCAGTGTGCTCGTCACTACTCTTCACTCGCTCCACATCAGTGTGCTCGTCACAACTCGTCACTCGCTCCATCATCAGTGTGCTCTTCACTACTCGTCACTCGCTCCATCATCAGTGTGCTCTTCACTACTAGTCACTCGCTCCATCATCAGTGTGCTCGTCAGTACTCATCACTCTCTCCATCATCAGTGTGCTCGTCACTACTCGTCACTCGCTCCATCATCAGTGTGCACGTCACTACTCGCTACTCACTCCATCATCAGTATGCTTGTCAGTACTCATCACTCTCTCCATCATCAGTGTGCTCGTCAGTACTCATCACTCTCTCCATCATCAGTGTGCACGTCACTACTCGCTACTCACTCCATCATCAGTGTGCTCATCAGTACTAATCACTCTCTCCATCATCAGTGTGCTCGTCAGTACTCATCACTCTCTCCATCATCAGTGTGCTCGTCAGTACTCATCACTCTCTTCATCATCAGTGTGCTCTTCACTACTCGCTACTCACTCCATCATCAGTGTGCTCGTCAGTAGTCATCACTCTCCATCATCAGTGTGCTCGTCAGTACTCATCACTCTCTTCATCATCAGTGTGCTCTTCACTACTCGTCACTCTCTCCATCATCAGTGTGCACGTCACTACTCGCTACTCACTCCATCATCAGTGTGCTCGTCAGTACTCATCACTCTCTCCATCATCAGTATGCTCGTCACTACTCGTCACTCGCTCCATCATCAGTGTGCTCGTCACTACTCGTCACTCGCTCCATCATCAGTGTGCTCGTCACTACTCGTCACTCGCTCCATCATCAGTGTGCTCGTCACTACTCGTCACTCGCTCCATCATCAGTGTGCTCTTCACTACTCGTCACTCGCTCCATCATCAGTGTGCTCTTCACTACTCGCTACTCGCTCCATCATCAGTGTGCTCTTCACTACTCGCTACTCACTCCATCATCAGTGTGCTCGTCAGTACTCATCACTCTCTCCATCATCAGTATGCTCGTCACTACTCATCACTCGCTCCATCATCAGTGTGCTCGTCACTACTCGTCACTTGCTCCATCATCAGTGTGCTCTTCACTATTCGTCACTCGCTCCATCATCAGTGTGCACGTCACTACTCGTCACTCGCTCCATCATCAGTATGCTCTTCACTACTCTTCATTCGCTCCATCATCAGTGTGCTCGTCAATACTCGTCACTCGCTCCATCATCAGTGTGCTCTTCACTACTCGTCACTTGCTCCATCATCAGTGTGCACGTCACTACTCGTCACTCGCTCCATCATCAGTGTGCTCTTCACTACTCGTCACTCGCTCCATCATCAGTGTGCACGTCACTACTTGTTACTCGCTCCATCATCAGTGTGCTCTTCACTACTCGTCACTCGCTCCATCATCAGTGTTCACATCACTACTTGTTACTCGCTCCATCATCAGTGTGCTCTTCACTACTCGTCACTCACTCCATCATCAGTGTGCTCTTCACTACTTGCTACTCGCTCCATCATCAGTGTGCTCTTCACTACTCGTCACTCGCTCCATCATCAGTGTGCTCGTCAATACTCTTCACTCACTTCATCATCAGTGTGCTCTTCACTACTTGCTACTCGCTCCATCATCAGTGTGCTCTTCACTACTCGTCACTCACTCCATCATCAGTGTGCACGTCACTACTTGCTACTCGCTCCATCATCAGTGTGCTCTTCACTACTCGTCACTCACTCCATCATCAGTGTGCACGTCACTACTCGTCACTCGCTCCATCATCAGTGTTCACATCACTACTTGTTACTCGCTCCATCATCAGTGTTCACATCACTACTTGTTACTCGCTCCATCATCAGTGTGCTCTTGACTACTCGTCACTCGCTCCATCATCAGTGTGCTCTTGACTACTCGTCACTCGCTCCATCATCAGTTTTCACATCACTACTCGTCACTCGCTCCATCATCAGTGTGCTCTTCACTACTCGTCACTCGCTCCATCATCAGTGTGCACGTCACTACTTGCTACTCGCTCCATCATCAGTGTGCTCTTCACTACTCGTCACTCACTCCATCATCAGTGTGCTCTTCACTACTTGCTACTCGCTCCATCATCAGTGTGCTCTTCACTACTCGTCACTCTCTCCATCATCAGTGTGCTCTTCACTACTTGCTACTCGCTCCATCATCAGTGTGCTCTTCACTACTCGTCACTCACTCCATCATCAGTGTGCACGTCACTACTTGCTACTCGCTCCATCATCAGTGTGCTCTTCACTACTCGTCACTCACTCCATCATCAGTGTGCACGTCACTACTTGTTACTCGCTCCATCATCAGTGTGCTCATCACTACTCGTCACTCGCTCCATCATCAGTGTTCACATCACTACTTGTTACTCGCTCCATCATCAGTGTTCACATCACTACTTGTTACTCGCTCCATCATCAGTGTGCTCTTGACTACTCGTCACTCGCTCCATCATCAGTGTGCTCTTGACTACTCGTCACTCGCTCCATCATCAGTTTTCACATCACTACTCGTCACTCGCTCCATCATCAGTGTGCTCTTCACTACTCGTCACTCGCTCCATCATCAGTGTGCACGTCACTACTTGCTACTCGCTCCATCATCAGTGTGCTCTTCACTACTCGTCACTCACTCCATCATCAGTGTGCTCTTCACTACTTGCTACTCGCTCCATCATCAGTGTGCTCTTCACTACTCGTCACTCGCTCCATCATCAGTTTGCTCTTCACTACTCGTCACTCACTCCATCATCAGTGTGCTCTTCACTACTTGCTACTCGCTCCATCATCAGTGTGCTCTTGACTACTCGTCACTCGCTCCATCATCAGTTTTCACATCACTACTCGTCACTCGCTCCATCATCAGTGTGCTCTTCACTACTCGTCACTCGCTCCATCATCAGTGTGCTCTTCACTACTCGTCACTCGCTCCATCATCAGTGTGCTATTCACTACTTGCTACTCGCTCCATCATCAGTGTGCTCTTCACTACTTGTTACTCGCTCCATCATCAGTGTGCAATTCACTACTTGTTACTCGCTCCATCATCAGTGTGCTCTTCACTACTCGTCACTCGCTCCATCATCAGTGTGCTCTTGACTACTCGTCACTCGCTCCATCATCAGTTTTCACATCACTACTCGTCACTCGCTCCATCATCAGTGTGCTCTTCACTACTCGTCACTCGCTCCATCATCAGTGTGCTCTTCACTACTCGTCACTCACTCCATCATCAGTGTGCACTTCACTACTTTTTACTCGCTCCATCATCAGTGTGCTCTTCACTACTCGTCACTCGCTCCATCATCAGTTTTCACATCACTACTTGCTACTCGCTCCATCATCAGTGTGCTCTTCACTACTCGTCACTCGCTCCATCATCAGTGTTCACATCACTACTTGTTACTCGCTCCATCATCAGTGTTCACATCACTACTTGTTACTCGCTCCATCATCAGTGTGCTCTTCACTACTTGTTACTCGCTCCATCATCAGTGTGCACGTCACTACTCGTCACTCGCTCCATCATCAGTGTGCTCTTGACTACTCGTCACTCGCTCCATCATCAGTTTTCACATCACTACTCGTCACTCGCTCCATCATCAGTGTGCTCTTCACTACTCGTCACTCGCTCCATCATCAGTGTGCTCTTCACTACTCGTCACTCACTCCATCATCAGTGTGCACGTCACTACTTTTTACTCGCTCCATCATCAGTGTGCTATTCACTACTTGTTACTCACTCCATCATCAGTGTGCTCTTCACTACTCGTCACTCGCTCCATCATCAGTGTGCTCTTGACTACTCGTCACTCGCTCCATCATCAGTTTTCACATCACTACTCGTCACTCGCTCCATCATCAGTGTGCTCTTCACTACTCGTCACTCGCTCCATCATCAGTGTGCTCTTCACTACTCGTCACTCACTCCATCATCAGTGTGCACGTCACTACTTTTTACTCGCTCCATCATCAGTGTGCTCTTCACTACTCGTCACTCGCTCCATCATCAGTGTTGACATCACTACTTGTTACTCGCTCCATCATTAGTGTGCACGTCACTACTTGCTACTCGCTCCATCATCAGTGTGCTCTTCACTACTCGTCGCTCACTCCATCATCAGTGTGCACGTCACTACTTTTTACTCGCTCCATCATCAGTATGCTCTTCACTACTCGTCACTCGCTCCATCATCAGTGTTCACATCACTACTTGTTACTCGCTCCATCATCAGTGTGCACGTCACTACTTGTTACTCGCTCCATCATCAGTGTGCTCTTCACTACTCATCATTCGCTCCATCATCATTGTACTCGTCACTACTCTTTGGAACAAATTTTAAGTTGCTTTGTGGCTGCTCGACAGGAGGACTAGTCTTCATTTTTACCTCTCGCTGAGGTCGAGTAAATCAATGAACCGTGACCTCACTGTTCTCCTGTAATTATGGTTTTCATCCCCATTTTGGTGAATTTTCTTGGATTAGTTCTGAATGCCCTCACCTGACATCACCGTACAGAGACTTGGGGATGTCTGGAGGGAGGTTCAAAAGAATATTGGGACTGCCTAGATTTGCAAAAAAAAAAAGCCGATTGAAGACGTTCGGAGAGCCCAGTTTTTAAGATTGGGGATAATGTTTGGTTGTCTCCTAGGAACATTAAACTTAAAGTGCCGTCGGCGAAGTTGGGTCCAAAGTTTATTGGTCCATATGAGATCCTGGAGGTGGCCAATCCTGTGGCATTTAGATTAAAGCTTCCTCCATCGCTTCACATCCCTAATATATTCCATAAATCCCTATTGAAGAATATGTCCCTTCTGCATTTTCTCCCTCATCCTCGCCTCCTCGGCCTTCAGTTGACAGTGGCCTGGAGTATGAGGTTCAGAAGGTTCTGGATTCTCGGAGGGTCAGTAATTCCCTCCAGTACCTCATCCACTGGAGGGTATACAGACCAGAAGAGGGATCCTGGGTCCCTTCTCGAGATGTAAAGGCCGATCGATTAGTTAGGGCCTTGTATCTAAAATTTCCTAGGAAGCCTGGGGGCCCGGAGGCCCCCCTAGAAAAGAGAGTACTATAACGGTTCCCCCATCCATGTGTCTGGGATGCATGCAGTTACTGACAGCTCAGCCGTCCAATCTGGTATAGGGGTGTGCTGAAGGTGTCAGTACTTTGACAGCTTGGCCATCCAATCTGATACAGGGGTGTGCTGTGCTGTCAGTGTGTTGATTGACAGCTCGACTATCCAATCTGAGACTGTGAGGCTTCGGCTGTCTCCATGTGTTCATTATTCCAATTAATTGCGATGCTTCTTAACTGAGCTGTGTCTTCCAGAACTTTGCCAGATGTAAATTCATCTTGTGAGGTTTGTGCTTTCCTGTGTCTTGAGTTCTGCATGCTTGATTTGTGACCTGACCTTGGACTTTGATCTGACCATCCGCCTGTTTAACCCCTTCAGCTCTGATCTGTTATCCCCCCAGTACTCTGACTTCGGAACGTTACCTGACTACGATTTTGTCTCTTCCCTCTGTTTATGACATACCCTCCTCTTTTATGACCTTGGACTCCTTGACCACTCTGACTCACGGCTGGGCCATGAGAAATGACTAGCGCCACAGTCTGTCCATCTGTTCATCACCTCCAGGTGAAGCGCACTTGGTTTATGCAGCAGCACAATGATCCAAAACACACTAGCAAGTCCACCTCTGAATGGCTTACGAAAAACAAAATTAAGACTTTGGTGTGTCACGCTCAGAGTGGGTACGTTCGGCGGATGACACAAAATACACAAACAAGGGGATCGAATAGGGAGAGGAAGGCCATAACAGTAGGGAGCGAGGGATGGGGCTCCTCCTGTCTCCAACCTGTGTATGTCCCTAAGCTCCCCTAATGCCTTATGAGGATCCTTCCCCCCGCCATTGTCACATGCCTAGTTCCTAGCTGTTACCTCACAATACCCTGGCTATTACACTGTCCGGCAATGACTCTAGCCTCACCACTGCAGATGGTATCAACACAAGGGAAGTGACAAACACGAGACAGGCAAGGAAACAGCAGCAACAGATACATTGCTGACACCAGAGAGCACCAACAGCAGAGGATACGGCACCAGGAACCCGAACTCCACAGCAGCAGCAGATACACCGCTGATACCAGACAGTTGCTAACTCCAGGCTGGTCCTCATAGAAACTCTGTTGTCAACAGTCAGCTGATACGTCATGTGATGATTGAAAGGATGGTGGGAGTGGTCACCACCCACAGCTGACCAGCAACAAAGTAGCTGCCAGCAAGGAAACTGACATTAGCCCTTGCTGGCCCAAAAGGATAAAAGCAACATTTAAATTATTGCAGAACTAGAGCGGTCATGAATCCAAAAATGAATCGTGACGTGGAGTGGTCTAGTCAAAGTCTTGACCTTAATCCGATTTGAGAAGCTGTAATGACCTTAAAAAGGCTGTTCATGCTCAGAAACCTCAAATGTGGCTGAATTACAACAAT
This sequence comes from Dendrobates tinctorius, assembly GCF_039654945.1. Lineage (NCBI taxonomy): Eukaryota > Metazoa > Chordata > Amphibia > Anura > Dendrobatidae > Dendrobates > Dendrobates tinctorius. Next base: position 1,110,455 of record NW_027362074.1, on the reverse strand, counting down.
TCTGCAGAGATGAGCGGACAAACTTCCTCCAGAGCGTTGTAAAAGACTCATTGCCTGTTATCACAAATACTTGATTGCAGTTGTCACTGCTAAGGGCGGCCTGTTGTGAGTTCATTCTCTGGTTCACCAGTTGGGAGTTCTCCTTACAGACTCCCTCTGGTGGTAACAGAAGGTAGTGAGGCGGATTTGATCGGTGGTGATCTGCCACCTGAGAATGATGATGATGATGATGATTGGACTTCAGGAGTCTCAGATTGGATTTAAGGCAGCCGACGCCCTATTCAGTTGCTGGTGATACTTCTTGATGGTCAGGTCTTGGTTCTCTGCTCTGTTCCAGTCAGCTCAAGCTAAGTTTCTCTGTTAATGTTCACACTTGACTTTGTTGGTTTATTCAGTTTTTTGTGGTCAGCCAGCCACGGCATGGGCTGTGCTGTATTTCCCCTCTTATTTATCTGTGTTTGCCAATTTGCTTTATGTCCCTTATTTGGCCTTTTTGCTCTGTCTCAGAATATTTCAGAGTGCTGATATAGTGGGAGAAGTGTAGTGACTTCAGGGTTAATTTTCCTATCAGAAGTGTTGGACATTATTTTTGTAGGGTTTTTTTGCAGATTGCAGATAGTGTTGTCATGATCTGAAGTGATCTGACAGTTTTAAATTGCACTGGGTGAACTTTTTTTACTTTGGAAAGTTCCAAGGTGTCTTGACTGTCCCCGGTGGTGGTTAGTGGTATTGCACTTTAGGTTTTTGTGCACGTAATTATGGATCAGGTGTGACACCCTATAAAGGTGTGCTAGGGGTGTGCAATCACTGCCTGTAATATTGTGAGATTGTGTTCATTCTGAGTTTTGAGAGCCTGGTGGAAGGATGGAGCTGGAGAGGAGTCCTGCGCAGCTTAGCCAGGGGGGATGTGTTTCAGCTATGGTGTCTGGACGAAGGGCTGGCATGGCGTGGTGGGGTCGCAGTGATGGTGTCGGCGGGAAGTGTCTGCATGGACTGGTGGAGTGGCGACTATGGAGAGTGGCACTCACCATGTGGGACTTGGCTGCTGAGCTGGACTCAAGCATGCTCGACTTCGTGGCAGAAGCTGGACTCATCTTGGGGACTCTGTTTCTAAGCTGCAGCAACTGGTGGTGGACTCTGCTCTTAGGCAGCACTATGGTGCAGGATCCTGTTATGGTGATGGATCCGGGTGGAGGAGAAGACGCATGCAGGTGGAGGGCTCTGTTGCTAGGAGCGTACGCAACAGAGCAAAGCTAAGTGGTGTTTCCCCTGTATTGTCTCTTTCCCTCATGTGTGTTATTAGTGCAGTGGTGGGATTAGTTTCCGCACCGACCTATTCCCTAGTGAGGGTTTAGGTTCAGGGCGAGCTAGGGCGTTGAGGTACGCGTGCGGCGCCCGGTGCGAAACCGGCATAGGGAACGTTAGGAGTGCAGGGACACTGGCTCAGGGGAGCTTAGGAGGTCTCCACGTCCCCCATTCCCTATTGCAGGGCCCACCATTGTTGATGTTTCCCAGGTCCCCCTTATTATTTAAATTCACCGTACTGGAGGCGGGGTTTCCAGATTTTATGTATAACGTGTAATTCCCAAATTCGCCAGTTGGAGGCGGCGTATCCACCTGCACGTTTTATTATTTAAATGCGCCCCACTGGAGGCGGTGTTTCCAGGGTCACGTGTGTTATGGGTTCGCCTTGCGGTAACCGCTGCGTCCAGACACACGTGACCATGACATTATCACAGGCCTTACCTTTTTTCTGGTGAGCCTTGGCCATGTGGAGACCTGTTAGTAATTGCTGCCGGGCCTCACTGAGGTGAGTGGGGAGCGGCATGGTGTGTTAGAGCCGCTGCAGCAGCAGTTATCAGGGTCTGGGGCCTCTGCTCAGCTAAGCAGAAAATACAAATAAAAAAAAATTGCCGGCTGCGGTCTGGCTAAAGCCCTAGAGTCGCTGCTGGGGAGCGGGACTGGTTCATGCATGCGGGCGCACCCAGGCAGGTGGGAGGAATGGTGCCCCACGGAGCTGCCTGGTATTCCCCGAGGTGAAGGGGTACGCCCCTGTGGTGAGCTGACTGGTGTGATAGTCCGCGGGGTTTTACGCCATATCTTCTATACCATCGAAGAAGCCGCCCTCCTGGTCGTGTGGAGGCGACCAGCGAGTGTATATTTCCTCCATTTCCCATCCCCTTCTCCTCCTGGTGTGTGCAGCAGGTGCGCTGCGGGGGGAGTAGGGACAAATCTCAACCCTCGCCATTAACCAACCCTGGGAGGCGCAGTCCTCATGGTGAAAGGGTTGGAGGGTGGTTTTCGTTGGTGAATAGCGGGGGTGTGAGTGTGGTGACACAGGGGGACGCCTCTGTTGTCGAGTCCAGAATGAGTTCGCCAAATTTATGACAAACGAATGTGTGCAATAAACGTTCAGGTCCGGACCTGTGTGTGAACGAGCGTGTATGGGTGCCACCAAATAACATCTTGTGGAAGTGTGTTGTGGAGCCTGATCAGCTCATAACAAACAAACATACACATACATAAACTCGTTCCCCTGTTCGGCGCTGTGGAGATGAGTGGTGCCTCCAAAACTAACTTTATTGCCAATACCAGCGGTGTGTTTGTCATAAACCTGAAGTGTCAGGTAGTGGTGGGGTGAACTCAGGATCTGGGCGCCCCCGCTGTAGGTGTTTCCCTAATGAGGGGTGGTCTTGAGGGTCCAGAGGCCCCTCATTAAGGAGGGGGTACTGTCATGATCTGAAGTGATCTGACAGTTTTAAATTGCACATGGTGAACTTTTTTTACTTTGGAAAGTTCCAAGGTGTCTAGACTGTCCCCGGTGGTGGTTAGTGGTATCGCACTTTAGGTTTTTGTGCACGTAATTATGGATCAGGTGTGACACCCTATAAAGGTGTGCTAGGGGTGTGCAATCACTGCCTGTGATATTGTGAGATTGTGTTCATTCTGAGTTTGGAGTGCCTAGTGGAAGGATGGAGCTGGAGAGGAGTCCTGCGCTGCTTAGCCAGGGGGGATGTGTTTCAGCTATGGTGTCTGGACGAAGGGCTGGCATGGCGTGGTGGGGTCGCAGTGATGGTGTCGGCGGGAAGTGTCTGCATGGACTGGTGGAGTGGCGACTATGGAGAGTGGCACTCACCATGTGGGACTTGGCTGCTGATCTGGACTCAAGCATGCTCGACTTCGTGGCAGAAGCTGGACTCATCTTGGGGACTCTGTTACTAAGCTGCAGCAACTGGTGGTGGACTCTGCTCTTAGGCTGCACTATGGTGCAGGATCCTGTTATGGTGATGGATCCGGGTGGAGGAGAAGATGCACGCAGGTGGAGGGCTCTGTTGCTAGGAGCGTACGCAACAGAGCAAAGCTAAGTGGTGTTTCCCCTGTATTGTCTCTTTCCCTCATGTGTGTTATTAGTGCAGTGGTGGGATTAGTTTCCGCACCGACCTATTCCCTAGTGAGGGTTTAGGTTCAGGGCGAGCTAGGGCGTTGACGTACGCGTGCGGCGCCCGGTGTGAAACCGGCATAGGGAACGTTAGGAGTGCAGGGACACTGGCTCAGGGGAGCTTAGGAGGTCTCGACGTCCCCCATTCCCTATTGCAGGGCCCACCATTGTTGATGTTTCCCAGGTCCCCCTTATTATTTAAATTCGCCGTACTGGAGGCGGGGTTTCCAGATTTTATGTATAACGTGTAATTCCCAAATTCGCCAGGTGGAGGCGGCGTATCCACCTGCACGTTTTATTATTTAAATGCGCCCCACTGGAGGCGGTGTTTCCAGGGTCACGTGTGTTATGGGTTCGCCTTGTGGTAACCGCTGCGTCCAGACACACGTGACCATGACAAGTGTCTTTCCTTTCCTCTCCTTTCTAGTTAGTTTGGGCCCCACCGTTTGCTCAGCCTATTTTCCTGCCTGTGTTTGTGTTTTCATCTTGTTTCACCGTCAATACATGTGTGGGGGCTGTCTATTCCTTTGGGGTCTGCTCTGGGGCAGTTAGTTTTCCCTTTTCTTGCTTTAGGCTTAGTTAGTCCTTCGGCTATGACGAGGCGTCTTGGTTCATCGTAGGTACGCACCACGGCTGCTGCTAGTTGTGTGGTAGGATCAGGGATCTGCAATCTGCATAGTTACCAACCTCTCTGGTTTTTCTGGGCTTAGCATGTTTAGGTTTTTTCCTCCTCGGTGACCCATTCATAACAGAATCACCAGCCAAACCGCAGATTCTAGGGTACTCAAAAGCAGGAAAGAGTTGTTAAAAAAAAAAAGAGAGAGAAAAAAAATATAAAAAGTGTGTCAGAATTTTTTTTTTGTATATATATTTTCCTCTTTTTCTCTGGGGCCGTAGGAGGATTTTTTCTTTTTTTTTTTCCTAATGGAGATTAAGCAATTGTCTGATCGTGTGGAGCAACTTGCTACTGAAGTGCAGGGAATTTCCACCTACCTCATTTGGTCACATGTTGCTGAAACAAAGATCCCTGCTCCTGATGTATTTTTTGGGGATCGGTCTAAATTTCTGAATTTTAAGAATAATTGTAAATTATTTCTTGCCTTGAAGCCTAACTCATCGGGGAGCTCTGCGCAGCAGGTTAAAATTGTCATCTCCTTGCTGCGCGGCGATCCCCAGGATTGGGCATTTTCTCTGACACCTGAAAATCCTATTCTGACTGATGTGGATGCATTTTTTCAAGCCTTGGGGTTGTTGTATGATGAACCTAATGCTGTTGATCAAGCTGAGAGAACCCTGTTGGCATTAAAACAGGGTCAGGATTCTGCAGAGTTATACTGTCAAAAATTCCGAAAGTGGGCGGTCCTTACTACATGGAATGATAGTGCATTGGCAGCTCTCTTTCGGAAGGGTTTATCAGAGACTGTAAAAGATGTTATGGTGGGATTTCCTGTTCCCTCTGGTCTGGATGATTCTATGTCATTAGCCATTCAAGTTGATCGGCGTTTACGTGAACGTAAAACTCCACGGGAGGCGCTGCCACCTTTTGAACAAACGTCTGAACCTATGCAATGTGATAGAGTTTTGTCTGGGGCGCAACGTCAGGAGTTTAGAAGGCGTAATAAGCTGTGTTTTTTCTGTGGAGACGCCTCTCATACTATTTCTGTCTGCCCTAAACGAGAGAAACATTTTGCACACACATTTGCTGTGGGCAGTATACAACCTAAGTTCCTTTTGGCAATTACTCTGATCTGCTCCTTGTCCACGTTTTCCACGAAGGCTTTTGTGGATTCAGGAGCAGCGTTGAATCTGATGGATTTGGACTTTGCTAAACGTTGTGGTTTTTCCATGACGCCTCTGCAGACGCCTATTCCTTTGAGGGGTATTGATGCTACTCCTTTGGCGGAGAATAAACCTCAGTTTTGGACCCAGGTGACAATGCGAGTTGCCCCAGACCACCAAGAAAATTGTAAATTTTTGGTGCTGCATAATTTGCATGATACTATTGTTTTGGGTTTTCCCTGGTTGCAAACTCATAATCCAGTTTTGGATTGGAAATCTGTGTCTGTGGTGAGTTGGGGTTGTCAGTGTGTTCTTAGGGACGCTCCTGTTTTCTCCACCTCTCCTCAGTCTCATGATGTTCCTGATTATCTGGCTGATTTTTATGATGTATTTAGTGAGAGTAAGTCTGCGTCTTTGCCTCCTCATCGGAGTTATGACTGTGCAATTGAGTTGATTCCTGGGTGTAAATTTCCTAAGGGTCGGCTTTTCAACTTATCTGTACCCGAACATGATGCTATGTGATCCTATATTAAGGAGTCGTTGGAGAAGGGTCATATTAGACCATCCTCGTCACCTTTAGGTGCTGTTTTTTTTTTTTGTGGCCAAGAAAGATGGTTCATTAAGACCGTGTATTGATTATCGTTCCCTTAACAAGATGACGGTTAAATATCAGTACCCGTTACCTCTGATGTCTGATTTATTCTCCAGAGTTAAGAGTGCCTGCTGGTTTACTAAGCTTGACCTCAGGGGGGCGTATAATCTTATTCGCATCAAGCACGGGGATGAATGGAAGACAGCGTTTAATACTCCGGAGGGACATTTTGAGTACCTGGTGATGTCTTTTGGGCTCACTAATGCCCCTTCTGTCTTCCAGTCCTTTATGAATGATATTTTCCGAGACTTTGTGGATAAGTTTTTGATCATCTATCTGGATGATATTTTGATCTTTTCTAGTGATTGGGATTCCCATGTGGAACATGTCCGGACTGTGTTCCGGATTTTGAGGGAGAATTCCCTGTTTGTTAAGGGATCGAAATGCCTCTTTGTTGTACAGAGGATTTCATTTTTGAGATTTATCCTATCTCCATCGACTATTGAAATGGACCCGGCCAAGGTACAGGCCATTTATGATTGGGTTCAGCCTACTTCTTTGAAGGCCCTCCAGAAGTTTTTGGGTTTTGCTAATTTCTATCGTAAATTTTTAGGTAATTTTTCTGGTATTGCCAAACCACTGACTGATCTGACCAAGAAGGGCGCTGATGTGCTGAATTGGTCTCCTGAAGCTATCTCAGCATTTCAGGAGCTTAAGCGGAGATTTACTTCAGCTCCAGTTTTTTGGCAACCTGATGTCTCACTTCCATTTCAGGTAGAGGTAGATGCTTCTGAGATTGGTGCAGGAGCTGTTTTGTCCCAGAAAGACCCTGTGACTTCTAAGATGAATCCCTGTGCCTTTTCTCTAAAGTTCTCTCCATCTGAACGCAATTATGACGTGAGGAATTGGGAATTGTTGGCCATGAAGTGGGCATTTAAGGAATGGAGACATTGGTTGGAGGGAGCTAGACATCAAGTTGTGGTCCTCACCGATCACAAGAATTTGATTTATTTGGAGTCGGCCAAACTCTTGAATCCTAGACAGGCTAGATGGGCCTTGTTTTTCACGCGTTTTAATTTTGTGGGCTTTTTTCTTCCGGGCACTAAGAATGTTAAGGCATATGCCCTTTCTAGGAGTTTCTTTGCCGATTCTCTTAGTGTGACCGAGCCTACTACTATCCTAGGTGAAGGGGTAGTTCTTTCTGCCATTTTGCCCGATTTGAGACGTGCTCTGGAGAAATTTCAGGAGGATAAACCTGAGCGTCGCCCTATGGGAAAATTATATGTTCCTGACCAGTGGAGAAAGAGAGTGATGTCTGAAATTCATTGCTCCGCATTGGCTGGTCAGCCAGGTATTTTTGGTACCAGAGATTTGGTGAGTCGGTCCTTTTTGTGGCCTGCCTTATCTCGTGAGGTCAGGAATTTTGTACAGTCCTGTGGGACTTATTCCTGGTCTAAACCCTGTTCTCGTTCTAGTGGGTTACTGATGCCCTTGCCGGTGCCCAAGAGGCCATGGACCCATATCTCAATGGATTTTATTTCTGATCTTCCTGTCTCTCAGAGAATGACTGTTATCTGGGTGATTTGTGATAGATTTTCGAAGATGGTTCATCTTGTACCACTCCCAAAGTTGCCATCTTCCGCTGAGTTGGTGCCCTTGTTTTTGCAACAGGTGGTTCGGTTACATGGGATTCCTGAGAACATTGTGTCCGACAGAGGAGTCTAGTTTGTTTCCAGATTCTGGAAAGCCTTTTGTTCCAATCTGGGAATTCAGTTATCCTTCTCCTCCGCGTTTCATCCCCAGACCAATGGGCAGACTGAGAGAACAAACCAGACCCTGGAGTCTTATTTGACCCTATTGCGCTTTTTGTCTCCCCCCTTTTCTCTTTGTGCAATCTTTGGTGTACAGAGGATTTCATTTTTGAGATGTTTTATATCTGCTGATCAGGATGATTGGGTCTCATTTTTACCCTTGGCCGAATTCGCGCTGAACAATAGAGCTAGTTCTGCCACTTTGATGTCACCCTTTTTCTGTAATTTTGGGTTTCATCCTCGATTCTCTTCAGGGCAATTGGAATCTTCGTCCTGCCCAGGTGTGGACACTGTTGTTAAGAGAATGCAGCAGATATGGGTCCAAGTGGTGGATAAGTTGTCACTCTCTCAGGAAAAGGCCCAGCGATTTTCCAACCGGCATGGACCATTGGTCCCCGGTTTAAAGTGGGTGATATGGTTTGGTTGTCGTCTAAGAATATTCCTATGAAGGTTGCATCTCCTAAGTTTAAGCCAAAATTTATTGGGCCTTATAGGATTTTGGAAATTCTTAATCCTGTTTCATTTCGATTGGCTCTTCCAGTTACGTTCAAGATCCATAATGTATTTCACAAATCTCTGTTGAAGAGGTTTGTTGAGCCAGTGGTTCCTGTGGCGGCACCTCCTGACCCTGTGTTGGTTGAGGGCAATGTGGAATATGAGGTAGAGAAAATATTGGATTCTCGTTTGGTTAGACGGAGACTCCAGTATTTGGTCAAATGGAAGGGATATGGTCAGGAGGATAATTATTGGGTCTCTGCCTCTGATATTCATACCAATAGATTGGTTCGTGCTTTTCACCGGGCCCATCCTGATCGGCCTGGTGGCGTGGATGAGGGTTCGGTGACCCCTCCTCAAGGGGGGGTACTGTTGTGAGTTCATTCTCTGGTTCACCAGTTGGGAGTTCTCCTTCCAGACTCCCTCTGGTGGTAACATAAGGTAGTGAGGCGGATTTGATCAGTGGTGATCTGCCACCTGAGAATGATGATGAGAATGATGATGATGATTGGACTTCAGGAGTCTCAGATTGGATTTAAGGCAACCGACGCCCTATTCAGTTGCTGGTGATACTTCTTGATGGTCAGGTCTTGGTTCTCAGCTCTGTTCCAGTCAGCTCAAGCTAAGTTTCTCTGTTAATGTTCACACTTTGTTGGTTTATTCAGTTTTTTGTGGTCAGCCAGCCCCGGCATGGGCTGTGCTGTATTTCCCCTCTTATTTATCTGTGTTTGCCAATTTGCTTTTTCTCCCTTATTTGGCCTCTTTTTTCTCTGTCTCAGAATATTTCAGAGTGCTGATATAGTGGGAGAAGTCTAGTGACTTCAGGGTTATTTTTCCTATCAGAAGTGTTGGACATTATTTTTGTAGGGTTTTTTGCAGATTGCAGATAGTCTTGTCTTTCCTTTCCTCTCCTTTCTAGTTAGTTTGGGCCCCACCGTTTGCTCAGCCTATTTTCCTACCTGTGTTTGTGTTTTCATCTTGTTTCTGTTGTGATCCAGGACGGGGTTTCGCTTTGGCCCATCCTGGTCTGATTGGGGGTTAATTATTCCGCCTCTCCCTGGCAGAGGGCGGCTATTTAATGCTCACTGGACCTAGTTCCGGTGTCAGTTATACTCCTGCCCTCGGCTGAGTTAGTTGACCTTGTGCATACGTGTGCCTTGTGCCTGATATCTTGCTTGCTTGTTTGGTTTTGATTCGGCTCTGTCCCTGTTACGAGTTCTGCCTGTCCCTCTTGTACTGTGCTACCTCTCGTGTATGACTCTCTGCTTGTGACCCGACTTCTCTCTGCTCGTCCCCTTGGTACCGCGTCGCCCTCTTGTGTATGACCTTTGGCTTTGTCTGACCTCCCGTCTGTTTACCCCTTCTGTACCTCGCTGTCCGTACTGTGAACGACCTCCGTTTTGCCTGACTCTGAGTTTGCTGTCTTCTGTGAAAGCAGGACGCTAAGCCCCGCCCCCTTGCAGTCACAAGACCGTAGGTTCCGTGCCGGCTTGCTAAACTTCATTCCTAAGGTCCTGTGCACCTATACTTTCTGGCTATTCTGGTCCCCAGGGGTCCCTACAGTGCAGGTTAGTCCCTGCTCAGGGGAGGCTGTATGCCAGCGCTGTCAGGATCCTGATATTATAACTGACCGATACCATTTTTTTTCTCTGCTTCCATTCACCTGTGTGTGTGATGGATCCTATGCACGCTCTTTCTGAGCAGGTTAAACACCTAACCCAGATGTCTCAGAAACTCCTTGGAGAACGAGTCCTGGCTCAGTCTCAGCAGTTGATCGCTGACACTGTGCAGGGGGCTTTTTCATCGGGGGCTCGGGATATTACATTAGTTTCCCCTGAGTCTCCAGTGAAGTTACCAGATACCTTTTCTGGAAATAAAAAAGAGTTCAGAGTTTTCAAGGAGGGCTATAAGCTTTTTTTTCCCTTAAGACCACACTCTTCTGGGGATGAAAGTCAGAGAGTGGGGGTCATTATGTCTCTGTTAAGGGGAGCCCCCCAAGCTTGTGCTTTCTCCCTTCCGACCATGGCCCCTGAGCGTATGACGGTAGATGCATTTTTTAAGGCCCTGGGGCACATTTATGATGAGCCTGATCGCATGTGTATGGCTGAGGACATGGTGATGAGTGTGTGCCAGGGAAAGCACTCAGCAGAGTGGTTTTGTACAGAATTCAGATGCTGGGCAGCGGAGGTCTGTTGGAATGATGCCGCCCTTCGGGGTTTGTTCCGTAGAGGCCTGTCTGAATATCTGAAAGATGCCTTGGCTCTTCACCCTCCGCCTGATTCCCTGGAGGAGGCTATGACACAGGGCGTCCGAATGGATCGCCGGCTACGGGTGAGGGGAGTGATGCAAAGTGAAAGACCGTTATTCTCCCAAGGAAGGGGACCCAGTCCTATTTTGGAGATCGCGGAGATGGGAACCATCAACCTCAAGGAAAATGAAAGGAGACCACGGTGCATGGGAAAAGACTGTTTTCACTGTGGCGATTCTGGACATTGGAGAAAGGTGTGCCCCTCCCGTCCACTAACCAAGCGACTGAGCCCGGGTGATTGTCGTGGAGGTCACCCAGGCTCTCAGGTACTTTTTTCTGCCTTCTCTAAAATGTTGTTGCAAGTGGAACTTTGTTGTGGGAGCGTCTCCACATCCACTTCTGCCTTCGTGGATTGCGGATCAACATTTAACTTTATTGACTCTGATTTGGTATCCAGGTGTAAGTTAGGGACAGTTAGGCTGGAGACTCCTATTCACCTTGTGGCCATTGACAAAACACCACTGGTAACAAAATGACATTATGTTTCGTACTGAAGAGTTTCTCCTTAAAGTGAGTTCCTTGCACCAGGAACGTATTTCATGTTTTGTGATGGACAACCTGCCAGCGGGACTGGTGTTGGGGTTCCCCTGGTTACAATTGCATAATCCTGTAATTAATTGGGAATGTCGGGACATTGTTAAATGGGGTCCTTATTGTTCTGAGAAATGTCTTGATACTGTGTCTGTGGCGTCCGTGGGTCTGGAAGGTATTCCGGAGTGCCTGATAGACTATACGGACGTTTTCTCCGAAAAAGAGGCTGAGGTTTTACCACCACACCGCCCATTTGATTGTGCCATTGACCTGGTTCCAGGTGCTAAATTGCCCAAGGCCCACGTGTATAACCTTTCGGGTCCTGAACGGGCTGCGATGAAGGAGTATATTTCCGAGAGCCTCCGTAAGGGACACATTCGTCCTGTTTCTCCTGTGGCGGCGGGTTCTTTTTTGTAAAGAAAAAAGACGGTGGTTTACGCCCATGCCTCGATTTTCGTGAGTTGAATAAGATAACTGTGAGGAATATGTATCCCCTTCCACTTATTCCTGATTTATACAACCAATTGTCCGGAGCTAAGTGGTTTTTGAAATTAGATCTATGGGGAGCGTATAACCTTATCCGAGTCCGAGACGGAGATGAATGGAAAACCGCCTTTCTCACTACTGAAGGGTTGTTTGAAAATCTGGTCATGCCTTTCGGCTTGACGAATGCTCCAGTGGTCTTCCAAACTTCATAAATCACGTGTTCTCTGATTTTATTGGATGTTTTTTGGTGGTATATTTGGATGACATATTGATCTATTCTCCTGATAAACAGACTCACATTGGTTATGTTCGGGCAGTTCTCCAAAGGCTCCAGGAGAACTGTCTCTTTGCTAAACTGGAAAAATGTTTGTTTTTTGTTCAGGAACTGTCATTTCTGGGGTTCATTGTGTCTGCTGAGGGGTATCGTATGGATCCTAATAAGGTGCAGGCCATTGTCGAGTGGGTTCAACCTTGTGATTTGAAGGCTCTGCAGCGTTTCCTAGGATTTGCCAATTGCTATCGCAAATTCATAAAGGGGTTCTCACAGGTGGTTAAACCCCTCACTGACATGACTCAAAAGGGGGCCGATATCAAGAATTGGTCAACCGCAGCGGTAGCGGCATTTCAGTTTTTGAAAACATGTTTTATGTCGGCCCCGGTTCTTGTTCAACCGGACCCGTCTGAACCATTTATTGTTGAGGTAGATGCCTCAGAAGTGGGGGTGGGGGCGGTATTGTCCCAAGGACCCGCCACTTTGACCAATTTAAGACCTTGCGCCTTATTCTCAAAGAAATTCTCTCCTGCGGAGAGAAACTATGATGTGGGAAATCGAGAACTTCTGGCCGTTAAGTTGGCCTTTGAAGAATGGAGGCATTTTTTGGAGGGTGCTGTCCATCCTATAACCGTAATTATGGATCACAAAAACCTAGCTTATATTGAGTCAGCTAAGAGGTTGACTCCTAGACAGGCTAGATGGTCACATTTTTTTCCCGATTCAACTTCTCGATCACTTTTCGGCCAGGATCTAAAAATGTCAGAGCAGATGCCTTGTCACGCAGTCTAGATCCGGTGTCCCCCCCAGAACCTCCATCCTTTAGCCTGGGGTGGTGGTGGCAGGTATTTCGAATATGTTGGAACAAGAGATTCGGGAAGCCCAGTTTCTTGCACCGCCGGCTAAGCCGTTGGACAAACTTTTTATGCCAGCTCAGCTTCGCCTTAAGGTCCTCCGGGAGTTCCATGACTCAGTTCTGGGTGGACATCCAGGGATCTCGGCTACCTGGAAGGACATTGCTGGAGTATTCTGGTGGTCTGCTTTAGCCTCTGATGTTGGGGAATACTGTATTTGTCTGCTTGTGATGTTTGTGCCCGTGCAAAAACACCCCATAACCGTCCGGCCGGGGAATTGGTACCACTGCCAATTCCTGAGAGACCATGGACGCATTTGTCCATGGATTTCATCACCAACCTTCCCCCCTCCAAGGGTAATACCGTCGTCTGGGTTGTGGTGGAGAGGTTTAGTAAGCAGGCACATTTTGTACCTTTGGCAGCTCTACCTAATGCGGAAACATTGTCCAGATTGTTTGTGCATGTGGTGCGGTTGCATGGGGTACCCTTGAATGTGGTGTCTGATAGAGGAGTGCAATTTGTTTCCAGATTTTGGAGGGCTTTTTGTAAGAGGTTGGGTATTCGTCTGTCCTTTTCATCCACTTATCATCCAGAGACTAATGGGCAGACCGAGCGGACCATTCAGTCTCTGGAGCAAATTCTGCGTTGCTTGACTCCAGACCAACAAGATGATTGGTGTTCTGTGTTACCGGTGGCTGAGTTTGCATTTAACAACCGTGTTAACCAGGTTACGGGTACATCTACTTTTTTTTGCAATTATGGGTTTCATCCTCATTTTGGAGAATTTTCCCGTTTGAATTCTGGGTGTCCTGGGGCGGATGAGATGATCCAGCGGTTGGGGAAGGTATGGTGAGAGGTCCAGAGTAATATTACGAAGGCCCAGGACAAGTTTAATTTTTTTGCGGTCAAAAAACGATCCGCGGGACCGGTATTGCAGATTGGGGATAAGGTATGGTTGTCCACCAAGAATATAAGACTCAAGGTCCCCTCTGCGAAGCTTGGACCCAAGATTATCGGTCCTTATGAAATTACAGAGGCAGTTAACCCCGTGGCTTTTTGGTTGCATCTCCCGCCATCTCTGCGGATCCCAAATGTTTTTCATAAGGCCCTTTGAAACCTGTGAGGTCCACTGGGGAGGGATCATCAGCTTCCCCAACACCGGTTTTGGTAGACGGGCAGTCGGAGTATGAGGTGGAACGAATTGTCGACTCCAGGTTGGTCCGTTGTGCCCTTCAATATCTGGTACATTGGAAAGGTTACGGTCCTGAAGAACGCTCTTGGGTTCCTGCTCGATCGGTTCATGCAGATCGGTTGGTCCGGGCCTTTCACGCCAAGTACCCTGAGAGACCTGGGGGTCCAGTGGCCCCCCATTGAGAGGAGGGTACTGTCATGATCCAGGATCGGGTTTTGCTTTGGCCCGTCCTGTTCTGATTGGGGGTTAATTATTCCGCCTCTCCCTGGCAGAGGGCGGCTATTTAATGCTCACTGGACCTAGGTCCGGTGTCAGTTATACTCCTGCCCTCGGCTGAGTTAGTTGACCTTGTGCGTACGTGTGCCTTGTGCCTGATATCTTGCTTGCTTGTTTGGTTTTGATTCGGCTCTGTCCCTGTTACAAGTTCTGCCTGTCCCTCTTGTACTGCGCTACCTCTCGTGTATGACTCTCTGCTTGTGACCCGACTTCTCTCTGCTCATCCCCTTGGTACCGCGTCGCCCTCTTGTGTATGACCTTTGGCTTTATCTGACCTCCCATCTGTTTACCCCTTCTGTACCTCGCTGTCCGTACTGTGAACGACCTCCGTTTTGCCTGACTCTGAGTTTGCTGTCTTCTGTGAAAGCAGGATGCTAAGCCCCGCCCCCTTGCAGTCACATGACCGTAGGTCCCGTGCCGGCTTGTTAAACGTCATTCCTAAGGTCCTGTGCACCTATACTTTCTGGCTATTCTGGTCCCCAGGGGTCCCTAAAGTGCGGGTGAGTCCCTGCTCAGCGGAGGCTGTACGCCGGCGCTGTCAGGATCCTGATAGTTTCACCATCAATACATGTGTGGGGCTGTCTCTTCCTTTGGGGTCTGCTCTGGGGCAGTTAGTTTTCACTTTTCTTGCTTTAGGCTTAGTTAGTCCTCCGGCCGTGACGAGGCGTCTAGGACCATCGTAGGCACGCTCCACGGCTACTTCTAGTTGTGCGGTAAGATCAGGGATCTGCAACCTGCATAGTTACCAACCTCTCTGGTTTTTCTTTGCTTAGCATGTTTAGGTTTTTTCCTCCTCGGTGACCCATTCATAACAGCCCAACCAGTTATTAGGTATAGGGTGCAATCACTTTATTACACAGGGCCCTGTAGTTTTGGATCTCTTCTTTCCTTAATAATAAAGACCTGCATTTATAAACTGCATATTGTGATTACTTGTGTTATATTTATCTAATATTTGCATTTGTTTGGTGATCGGAAACATTTACGTGTGAAAAACATGAAAAAGAATTGGAAATTGGGAAGGGGGTGAGCTCTTTTTCACACAACTGTATTCAATCGCCTTAAGGGCACACTAGATTATACACTATATACACTATACACAATGGTTATACATATACATTGGTCAGATATGCAAATACAGGTGGTAGTACAAAAGTTTAAGCAGATGATACAAAAGTCAGTTACTGGATTGATGATTGGTCGTTGGATGCTTGCAACCACATTTGAGGTGTGGGGGCCAGCCATTTTTGGTTCCTTCCAACACACTGCACGGCATGACCTCCCTTGACAGAACACGAAGTCCCACATCGTAGAGTGTCAGTCACTCCCTTCCCCACCCATCCACCTCGGGATGGTCCTAGTCTCCCCTCCTATTTGTTCTGGCAGCCAAAACTCCAAAATGTATGATGAATCATAACTTCTCTACGTAAGATCATAGGGCGGCGGTTTTGTTGCTATCGGATGCGGCCAGGCCCCAATGTGGCGTCCCCAGGAGTATGGTCGCCACAGTGGCATTACCTTCCTCCTAGGGAGTGTGATGTCATTCTTGGAAGCAATGAAGGGTCTCTCTAGCAGTTAATCTCTACATACAACACAGTTCCCACTCCAGGCCAGCAGAGGGAGCTCTGAACCAAAACTGGGGGAAGAGCTGCTCTCTGGGGGCCAGGAAGGGGAAGATTAGTCAGTTCGTGTGAGGAGGGCGAAGTGTGTGGACGTGAAGAGAGGAGCTGGGAGATTGAGCAGAGAGTTCAGGCTCATCCCCAGCTATAGCGCATGATCTGGAGCCTGGTCTCCAAGGTTGTATGGATACTGACGTTCCTGCAGCAGACACTGGAGGAATAGGAAGCTGTAAATGCTCTGTTCCCAGATAAGACTCAGAGGCACAACAGCAATGTGTGAGCCTGAGGAGATAGAAGGCTACAGCTGTCTGCCATACAAGGGAGTTCTAGATGAGAACAAGCAAGTGGAACTTCAGTGTAACACAGTACTGCAAGTACCCAAGATAAGCGCTAGAGAGGAGACTACCCAACCCATCTGATAGAGAAATTCCTAAGTTGCTTCCAGGCTAATCAGCTCCTGTGCCATCTGTAATCTGGACAATGGACTGCACTTACAAAGTAAAGATAAAGAAACTACACTCTGCTGTGTCCTTGCCTTCTTCCTGCAACTTCTTCAGCACTGCTACATCTCTGTGACAGACACTACACTCTCTTCCTCAACACCTATCCTCTTCATCTACTCTGCCCTGGGACTACAGCCCTAACTGTGGAGGGCTATAACATCACTGCTGCACGCCAGCATCTGTCCCAGAGGATCTGTCTGCAGCGTCGGCTTAACACCTCCATTGCCGAACACCACAGGTGGCGTCATGAATCACTCAAACGTTATTCCATCACTCAACCCCTTTTTCATGGGCGCCTAGGGCCATGGACCGGGTCACCGCTGCTGTGACACCTCCCTCTGAGAGACCGGCCCGGTACCGAGTACCCCACAGCCCTGGGAGGGCGACCCACCGTTACACTTTGAGGCCTATGCACCTCCCTACCCCTGGGTGCTTGAATGAGTCGAGACCTCAGAGGGCATTTGTCCCATTGTCGAGATCTTGAAAATGTAACCGGTATACAACTAGGACGTATGATAACTACATAACTTCCTATGAAATTACAACAACCATGTGGCTTGGGGAATTCTTGCATCAGTTAAGTAGCCTTAGGCCGGGGTCACACTTGCGAGTACGATGCGAGTCTCTCACATCAATAGCCGGCACTGCTGCCGGCACTCAGGACCATAGTGTGCGGTTCCATAGAAATACATGCAGCCGCACACTCGGGTCCCAAGTGCCGGCGGCAGTGCCGGGTAATGATGCAAGAGAATTGCACGAGTTTCTCGCATCAAGTGTGACCCGGCCTTATGGAGCGCCCGCCAGGGCAGTGGGGTATACTTGGTACTGGGCCACTTTCTTAGGCTATGTGCACACGCAGCGGATTCACCTGCGGGTTTTTCCGTGCGGATCCGCAGGTAAAGTGACCTGCGGTTTGCCTGCGGTTTCACACCTCTACTATGTTAAAGGTGTGAAACCGCTGCGGAATCCGCACAAACAATTGACATGCTGCGGTTTATAAACCGCAGCAAAACCGCGCGGAAAAAAACGCAGTGTGAGCACAGCAGATTTGAAATGCCATAGGCTAACATGGTACTGTACCATGTCTGTGGAACTGCTGCATTTCCGCAGGGCCAAAAACGCTGCAGAAACGCAGCAGAATCCGCAATGTGTGCACATAGCCTTAAAGGGACAGTGTCACAGCCGTGGTGACCCGGTCCGTGGCCCTGGGCGTCCAATAAAAGGGGTGTATTTACAAGGGAATGAAAAAATAGAGTTTTTGTAATGAGTTTGTGATGCCACCCGTGGTATCTGATCAATGGTGACCAGCGCTGCAGTGCAGATCCGCTGGGACTGATAGTGATGCAGCTGAGTTGGTAAAGCTCTCCACATGTAGAGCTGAATCCCAGGGCAGGTGAAAGATGTTGAAGAATAGATGGTGATGTAGTGTGGAGCAAGGGATGTAGCAGTGCTGAGTTGGTGATGCAAGAAGAAGGCAGAAGACACAGTTGAATGCAGTTTCAGAGCTTTACTCACAGTTCTGGCATGCACAGATGCCCGCGTAGTGCCATGTTCTCCAGGTGAGGGATCCAGCCAACTTCCAGGCAGATAGAGAACACCTTTTCCAGAACTCCCTGTCAGTATGTGCCTTCCCTAGCCGTCTCCACAGTGCTGCTTTCCACTTTTCTTCCCTTCCAGCACCTCACAGTCAGTGTCCCAGGCCAGCTGCCGCGGATCCTATCGGATATTGTGACCCACTACGTTTCCTTGATCCTATCTGGCTGCCTTTCCGGAGAAGATAACTTTGGTAGTTGGCTGTGGCTCCTAAAGTTGCCACAGCTATCGGCTTGCTAGTTAAGTCCTGTTGTCCACTCCACTAGACTAGGGGCCGTGACCCTTCTGCGACCAGGATTTTCCCCCACCTAATGTCTGTCAGCGTGGAACGAGCCCCACCCGTGCCTCTGGGAAATCTCTTTCCCCTTCAGGGAGCTTCCTTCAGTCTGTTCCAGCAGCGCCTCAGACCAGGGGTCTGCTGCACAATCATATCTCTTCCCACCTTCCCCTACGGGAAGGCTGCCTATGCACGTCTTTCCCCTTCTTCCCCTAAAGACTGTGTCCTAACTTCCCTTCTAACACCCGCTCTGAACCCAAGCTCCACCCACCTTCTAACACCCTTTACTAGCCAGCAGGGATGAGAGCACCTGCTGCCCTAGTGTATGGTGGATGTAGTGGTGTGCCAGAGCCAGGTCAGGAGTCGCCATCTTACCTGAAAGGTGGGATACGACACCTCTGGCTGAGGGGCAGTACCTCAGTGGCGACTGGACCCTCAGGGGTGCCACACTTACACTCTCAATAGAGATAAATCCTGCCAGGAATAGCTTGGTCCCAGCTACCCACTGGAGGCGTGAATTTAGCTGGGCCACCTTCTGAGAATGGTTTTATGCCTCAACTTCACACTTTGTAAGAGAAATATAATCCTGAATCGGATAAAAATTATATCCCCATATTCTTCACAATGACTATTCTCAGCTGCTGATTGCTTCTCCTCGTTTATTCACAAGATGCCAAATTTTCCAAGAAGTTCCAGTCGGTGGATGGTCACAAGCACATTACTGGGTGCAGAATATTGCTCCAGAGAGATGATCTGTGGCTCTAGTGAAATGGCCTCAACAACCATCAGCTGCGGCAATCTGCAGTCAGTGTGCACATGGGAGGGAAGGAGCAGGAGGCCGATGGAGAGTGGCGCATATGTCACAGATTGTTTTGTGTCTTGTTTTTCACAGCATGGAGATGTAAACACAAGTCAGATCCTTTCCATTCCACTAGCAGAGCTCGTGGAGCATCTGAAGAAAGGATCGCTGAGCCCAGAGACTGTGCTCCATGTCTACATGGAAAAGGTATGGACAAACCCTGCACTCCATATGGGAAACCCCAGATTTTATAGAGACAGCTGCTCCTAGTGAGTGACTGCAGACAGGATCTTATTATGTATCTCTGTACACAGGGAGCTCCCCCTAGTGGTGACTGTAGACAGGATCTTATCATGTATCTCTGTATACAGGGAGCTCCCCCTAGTGGTGACCGCAGACAGGATCTTATCATGTATCTCTGCATACAGGGAGCTCCCCCTAGTGGTGACTGTAGACAGGATCTTATCATGTATCTCTGTATACAGGGAGCTCCCCCTAGTGGTGACTGAAGACAGGATCTTATAATGTATCTCTGCATACAGGGAGCTCCCCCTAGTGGTGACTGCAGACAGGATCTTATCATGTATCTCTGTATACAGGGAGCTCCCCCTAGTGGTGACTGCAGACAGGATCTTATCATGTATCTCTGTATACAGGGAGCTCCCCCTAGTGGTGGCTGCAAACAGGATCCTATCAAGTATGTCTGTATACAGGGAGCTCCCCCTAGTGGTGGCTGCAGATAGGATCTTATCATGTATCTCTGTATACAGGGAGCTCCCCCTAGTGGTGGCTGCAAACAGGATCTTATCAGGTATGTCTGTATACAGGGAGCTCCCCCTAGTGGTGGCTGCAAACAGGATCTTATCAGGTATGTCTGTATACAGGGAGCTCCCCTAGTGGTTGCTGCAGACAGGATCTTATCAGGTATGTCTGTGTACAGGGAGCTCCCCCTAGTGGTGGCTGCAGACAGGATCTTATCATGTATCTCTGTATACAGGGAGTTCCTCCTAGTGGTGACTGCAGACAGGATCTTATCATGTATCTCTGTATAGAGGGAGCTCCCCCTAGTGGTGACTGCAGTCAGGATCTTATCATGTATCTCTGTATACAGGGAGCTCCCCCTAGTGGTGGCTGCAGACAAGATCTTATCATATATTGCTGTATACAGGGAGCTCCCCCTAGTGGTGGCTGCAAACAGGATCTTATCATGTATCTCTCTATACAGGGAGCTCCCCCTAGTGGTGGCTGCAAACAGGCTCTTATCAGGTATGTCTGTAAACAGGGAGCTCCCCCTAGTGGTGGCTGCAGACAGGATATAATCATGTATCTCTGTATACAGGGAGTTCCCCCTAGTGGTGGCTGCAGAGAAGATCTTATCATATATCGCTGTATACAGGGAGCTCCCCCTAGTGGTGGCTGCAGACAAGATCTTATCATATATCGCTGTATACAGGGAGATCTCCCTAGTGGTGGCTGCAGTCAGGATCTTATCATGTATCTCTATATACAGGGAGCTCCCCCTAGTGGTGGCTGCAGACAGGATCTTATCATGCATCTCTGTATACAGGGAGCTCCCCCTAGTGGTGACTGCAGACAGGATCTTATCGTGTATCTCTGTACACAGGGAGCTCCCCCTAGTGGTGGCTGCAAACAGGATCCTATCAAGTATGTCTGTATACAGGGAGCTCCCCCTAATGGTGGCTGCAGACAGGATCTTATCATGTATGTCTCTATACAGGGAGCTCCCCCTAGTGGTGGCTGCAAACAGGATCTTATCAGGTATGTCTGTATACAGGGAGCTCCCCCTAGTGGTGGCTGCAAACAGGATCTTATCAGGTATGTCTGTATACAGGGAGCTCCCCTAGTGGTTGCTGCAGACAGGATCTTATCAGGTATGTCTGTATACAGGGAGCTCCCCTAGTGGTGGCTGCAGACAGGATCTTATCATGTATCTCTGTATACAGGGAGTTCCCCCTAGTGGTGACTGCAGACAGGATCTTATCATGTATCTCTGCATAGAGGGAGCTCCCACTAGTGGTGACTGCAGTCAGGATCTTATCATGTATCTCTTTATACAGGGAGCTCCCCCTAGTGGTGGCTGCAGACAAGATCTTATCATATATCGCTGTATACAGGGAGCTCCCCCTAGTGGTGGCTGCAAACAGGATCTTATCATGTATCTCTCTATACAGGGAGCTCCCCCTAGTGGTGGCTGCAAACAGGCTCTTATCAGGTATGTCTGTAAACAGGGAGCTCCCCCTAGTGGTGGCTGCAGACAGGATCTTATCATGTATCTCTGTATACAGGGAGTTCCCCCTAGTTGTGGCTGCAGAGAAGATCTTATCATATATCGCTGTATAAAGGGAGCTCCCCCTAGTGGTGGCTGCAGACAAGATCTTATCTTATATCGCTGTATACAGGGAGCTCTCCCTAGTGGTGGCTGCAGACAGGATGTTATCAGGTATGTCTATATACAGGGAGCTCCCCCTAGTGGTGGCTGCAAACAGGATCTTATCATGTATCTCTCTATACAGGGAGCTCCCCCTAGTGGTGGCTGCAAACAGGCTCTTATCAGGTATGTCTGTAAACAGGGAGCTCCCCCTAGTGGTGGCTGCAGACAGGATCTTATCATGTATCTCTGTATACAGGGAGTTCCCCCTAGTGGTGGCTGCAGAGAAGATCTTATCATATATCGCTGTATAAAGGGAGCTCCCCCTAGTGGTGGCTGCAGACAAGATCTTATCTTATATCGCTGTATACAGGGAGCTCTCGCTAGTGGTGGCTGCAGACAGGATCTTATCAGGTATGTCTATATACAGGGAGCTCCCCCTAGTGGTGGCTGCAGACAGGATCTTATCATGTATCTCTGTATACAGGGAGTTCCCCCTAGTGGTGGCTGCAGACAAGATCTTATCATATATCGCTGTATACAGGGAGCTCTCCCTAGTGGTGGCTGCAGACAGGATCTTATCATGTATCTCTATATACAGGGAGCTCCCCCTAGTGGTGGCTGCAGACAGGATCTTATCATGTATCTCTGTATACAGGGAGCTCCCCATAGTGGTGGCTGCAGACAGGATCTTATCATGTATCTCCCTATACAGGGAGCTCCCCTTAGTGGTGCTGCAGACAGGATCTTATCATGTATCTCTATATACAGGGAGCTCCCCTAGTGGTGGCGGCAGACAGGATCTTATGTGTCTCTGTATACAGCGAGCTCCCCCTAGTGGTGGCTGCAGACAGGATCTTATCATGTATCTCTGTATACAGGGAGCTCCCCCTAGTGGTGGCTGCAGACAGGATCTTATGTGTTTCTGTATACAGGGAGCTCCCCCTAGTGGTGGCTGCAGACAGGATCTTATCATGTATGTCTGTATACAGGGAGCTCCCCCTAGTGGTGACTGCAGACAGGATCTTATCATGTATCTCTGTATACAGGGAGCTCCCCCTAGTGGTGGCTGCAGACAGGATCTTATCATGTATCTCTGTATACAGGGAGCTCCCCCTAGTGGTGACTGCAGACAAGATCTTATCATGTATCTCTGTTTACAGGGAGCTCCCCCTAGTGGTAGCTGCAGACAGGATCTTATGTATCTCTGTATACAGGGAGCTCCCCCTAGTGGTGACTGCAGACAGGATCTTATCATGTATCTCTGTATACAGGGAGCTCACCCTATTGGTCGTTGCAGACAGGATCTTATCATGTATCTCTGTATACAGGGAGCTCCCCCTAGTGGTGACTGCAGACAGGATCTTATCATGTATCTCTGTATACAGGGAGCTCCCCCTAGTGGTGGCTGCAGACAGGATCTTATCATGTATCTCTGTATACAGGGAGCTCCCCCTAATGGTGACTGCAGACAAGATCTTATCATGTATCTCTGTTTACAGGGAGCTCCCCCTATTGGTGGTTGCAGACAGGATCTTATAATGTATCTCTGTATACAGGGAGCTCCCCCTAGTGGTGGCTGCAGACAGGATCTTATCATGTATCTCTGTATACAGGGAGCTCCCCCTAGTGGTGACTGCAGACAGGATCTTGTCATGTATCTCTCTATACAGGGAGCTCCCTCTAGTGGTGGCTGCAGACAGGATCTTATCAGGTATGTCTGTATACAGGGAGCTCCCCCTAGTGGCAGCTGCAGACAGGATCTTATCATGTATCTCTCTATACAGGGAGCTCCCCCTAGTGGTGGCTGCAGACAGGATCTTATCATGTATCTCTATATACAGGGAGCTCCCCCTAGTGGTGGCTGCAGACAGGATCTTATGAATTTCTGTATACAGGGAGCTCCCCCTAGTGGTGGCTGCAGACAGGATCTTATGTGTCTCTGTATACAGGGAGCTCCCCCTAATGGTGACTGCAGACAGGATCTTTTCATGTATCTCTGTATACAGGGAGCTCACCCTAGTGGTGGCTGCAGACAGGATCTTATCATGTATCTCTGTATACAGGGAGCTCCCCCTAGTGGTGGCTGCAGACAGGATCTTATCGTGTATCTCTGTATACAGGGGGCTCCCCCTATTGGTGACTGCATACAGGATCTTATCATGTATCTCTGTATACAGGGAGCTCCCCCTAGTGGTGACTGCAGACCGGATCTTATCATGCATCTCTGTATAGAGGGAGCTCCCCCTAGTGGTGACTGCAGACAGGATCTTATCATGTATCTCTGTATACAGGGAGCTCCCCCTAATGGTGGCTGCAGACAGGATCTCACCATATATCTCTGTATACAGGGAGCTCCCCCTAGTGGTGACTGCAGACAGGATCTTATAATGTATCTCTGCATACAGGGAGCTCCCCCTAGTGGTGGCTGCACTTTGGATGTTTTTGTAGATGTCCAGTGGATTTGTATTCTGCATTAAATGATTGGAGTCCTGCACCTAGAAAAAATAAATGAGGAAAATATAAATATTTGATTTGTATCTCAGTTGGTGTTGTCAGAATTAGCCTTTTAGTTTAGATTTTGTCACATGGAAATTTGGGGGGTGCTGATTTTTCAGAATTAATATTTTTTCCATTTATTTCTTTAACTCATGAAGGCTTTGGAGGTAACCAAGGAAGTTAATTGCTTGATCGACTTTCTGCCAGATTGTGAAATGCAGGTGCAGGAGCTAAAGAAGCAGCAAGAAAAGGGTCTTCTCTTTGGGGTACCCATCTCCATCAAGGACAATGCTGGATATAAGGTTTGTGATGCATGTAATACCCACATTGTGAAATATTGTGTCATATATCATATGGTGCCCACACAGACTGAAATGGTTCCTATATAATCAATGTCTTAAGAGTGAAGGCAACACCAATGGGGACGAGACTAGTGGGAGTCAGCCTCAGTGATGGAGACCAGTGGGGGCATTCCCTAAGTGATGGTGACCAGTGGGGGGCAGCCCTAAGTTATTGTGATGGGTGGGGGGGCGCTCCTAAGTTATGGTGACCAGTGGGGGGCGTTCCTAAGTGATGGCGACCAGTGGGGGACATCCCTAACTTATAGTGACCAGAGGGGGGCGTCCCTAACTTAAGGTGACCAATGGGGGGCGTCCCTAAGTGATGGTGACCAGTGGGTGGTGGCTCTAAGTGATGTTGACCAGTGGGGTGCGGCCCTAAGTGACGTTGATCAGTGGGAGGCGTCCCTAAGTGACAGTGACCAGTGGGTGGTGGCCCTAAGTGATGGTGACCAGTGGGGGCATCCCTAAGTGATGGTGGCCAGAGTGTTTTGGTGTCAGTCAGGACAGGACCAGTGATGGGAGCAGTGGTGACTCTGGGGCTCCACCACTCTACAGGTTTCTGGGGCTGAAGTTCTTCCAATTGTAGGGTCATTTCTGGGATGGCAGATATGACTTCTCTCTCAGATCTAGATTGGGGTCTCTTTCCTGTGTTCTCTGATCTGTTCTCTTAAACTTAGAATTATCCTTTTTGCAGGGACACAACTCGCACTGCGGCCTTGTCCATTATCTCGGGGTGGAAGATGCTGAAGACAGCATCATTGTCCAAGTTCTGAAGAAGCAGGGCGCCATCCCCTTTGTGAAGACCAACATCCCGCAGTCCTTGATAAAGTAAGATACAAACACTACAGCATCGCTCGGCCCCTCCAGAGAATGCCAAGTAACATACTCCAGTCACCTCCAAAGCAGCAGTGTCTCCGCTGCTCAATATAATGGCCAGTAACGTGCAGAAGAGGAATGGAAATCTCATCATTGTCTGATGGCCCACGTGGCCTTCATCTCTTCTACTCTGTAAACTTGTGCACAGCCAGAAATGTAGCAGGATTACATCTAACAGGCGATAATGATCATCTTTTCATCTTTTTCATATGGAGGCTGAACACAGTCATGAACGGAAACCAACAGCCTTAGAGGAGGCCTACAACTGAGTAAGGAATGGCACAAACTCTTCTCCAGCGGTGAGGTTGTGGAAGACGTTCACAGGTTATACACCATGGCGACACTGAGCACAAGACACAGGTAGTTATACTGCAAAGCACGGTTTCTCCCAGAAAAAGCTTTCAGAGCAGACTGGAGCTTCATGATGTGCTGTGTGAGTTCTGTAGAAGAAGCACCAAGAAATGGCCAATGTTCAGGAGTGAAGATGACACCCAGCATGCTTATTTCCTTTCAATATTAGAAGTTGTCCAGCAGTTCCATCAGCTCAGTCCTGGTGGCCTTCAGTGGGACCAGTTACACCATCTACTATGAAGAAAAGTCTGACCAGAGGCTGTTTACATGGAAGAAATAAGGTCAAAAACCTTCTACATGGAAAAAAAAGAGACTTAACTGTGCATGAAGATATAGGAACCAGGGTGCAGATAAATGTCCGCAGACCTCTGGCCTAAAGAGTCAAAAGTGGAATATTGCAGAAGCAATAATGAGGGTCTGCAGGGGTGGTGACGCAAGGTGGAGGGTCCAGCAGGTCTGGGGCTTCATCTCAGCAGATGTAGTTGTGGATTTGATCAGGATGTGTCTTATCAGCTGAAAATCTATTCTGCAGCCGGACACTGACCCCTAACATCCAACCAATGTGGCTTGGGAGTGATGATCCAGCCCCGGAGCACTGATCTCCCATCATCCCATCTGTCCGGAATCACATGAACGATCCTCTCAAGCCTTGTACACAGAAGATCTGCGACCAGGTCTCCAGGAAGCTTGGCACAATCTCCTGCTGAGATCCTCGGTAACCTGTGTACAAGTGACGAGAAGAAGTGATGGAGGCGACGGGCAGTCACCAGGTACCCATGATGAAGGCGGTCACCACATACCGATGATGGAGGCGATGGGCGGTCACCACATACCGATGATGGAGGCAATGGGCGGTTACCACATACCGATGATGGAGGCGATGGGCGGTCACCACATACTGATGATGGAGGCGATGGGCGGTTACCACATACTGATGATGGAAGCGATGGGTAGTCACCAGATACTGATGAAGGCGAGGGCCGGGCACCAGATACCGATGGGGGTGAGGGCCGGTCATCAGATACCGATGGGGGCGAGGGCCAATCATCAGATGCTGATGGGATTTCCATTCCTATTAGGTTAATTCCCTTTACATTCTGTTAGTTGATATCAATAAACTATTAACCCTTCGATTCCTGGAAACTTCTGACTTTGCAGCCTTTATTCCACACCTGTCTATATCTTTTGCCCTGTACTGTATTTTGGCTATAGCGTCATGTCTCTTTTTACAGCTTTGACTGTAGTAACTCGATCTTTGGACAGACATTGAACCCTCACAACCATAAAAAGACCTGTGGGGGCTCCAGCGGTGGAGAGGGTGCCCTGATTGCTGGGGGTGGTGCTATTCTTGGTGTGGGCACAGATGTGCTGGGAAGTATCCGGATGCCATCCAGCTTTTGTGGGATCTGTGGACTGAAACCATGTGGAGACAGACTCAGGTAAGTTGTGGCGGTAATGGAATGCCATCACTTATTCATGAGGCATCATTATTCTATTAGAATTCCTTCTTTCTTCTTCCTTTATCTTTTCCGTCTCCTTCATTCTCCTTATTACTCATTCTTTGCATTTTCTTGCTCTCCTTCCTCCTCATTGTTTCTTTTTCTATTTCCTACATCTCCTTCTCCATAGTCCTCCATTTCTCCACCTCTTTTCCATTCATCCTCCTCTTCCTACCTCATTTATTCTTTTCCTACACCTCTTTATGTTCTTCCTGCCTTCTCTCTACCCTGTTCTTTATTTTCCATTCTTCTCTTCTACCACTCCTTCATTGTCCCTATAATGATCCAGCCATGTGCTTCGTCCTCTTCCTTCTTCCCCTCCTCCTTTTCTTTGTTTTCTTTTTTTCCTCTTCCATTTCCTCCATGTTGTTTTTTTTTGCTTCTCTGCCTCCTTGGTCTTCTTTTTCCTTTCCTCCTTTGTTCTGTTCTTACTGAATGAAACAGACTTTATTGCAGCTTATACAGACAGCTAAACCGCTATACCGGGGTCCAATAAGGAGAATGTGATTGAGTCTGTGCTTCTATTGAAACTGATGGTATATTGACGTGGTGAAACTATAAACAAACAAAATACATACAATCAGTACAGGGTACAACATAAATACATTTATACATGACATACAGTACATTGTGAATGAACATTTACACACTATTAGCTGACCAGGGAGCAGGACTGACTAAACCAGGCTAACATTAGGACAGAACTTAACTATAAAGAACATAAACACCTACCAGCAATGCAATCACAAGGGGAAAGCAATGGGAGAGATCTCCTTCTCAGATAAAGGCTGAAGGAAAATGGAGGAAAGTGGAGGGAAAGCTACATAACGCATTGCAAAAGAAGGAGATTCAGACATAGAAAACAGAAAATAATACTGTGAATATGACTCTGGCCACTAGAGGGAGCCAAAACACTGCAAATATTAACAAACAGATAACCAGATTACAAATTAGATGTTGGAGACAGAACATCGTTATTCCTGCAATGACATGTTCATGTTCTATTTCCTCTTCTTTCTTCATCCTTCTCTGTCCTCCTCTTCCTCCTATCCTTCTTCCTTATCAGTCTTTCTCTTCCTCATTTACTATCTTCTCTTTACTTCTCTGTTGTCTTTCTTCTCTTCTTACTAATTCTACTTCCTTTTCTCCTGTTCCTATTTCCTCTTTAGGCCTCTTCTTTCTCTTCTTACTCCTCGCTATTCTTGTAAAAATCTGTACCTGTACTCCTTCTTCTCCATCCTTCATGTTTTTCTTTCTTCCTCCTTCTCTGTTCTCATTCCTCTCCATCCTTCTTTTGTCCTTTTCCTTCTACCTCCTTCTTCTCTGTTCTCACTCCTCTCCATCCTTCTTTTGAACTTTCCTTCTATCTCCTTCTCTGTTCTCATTCCTCTCCATCCTTCTTTTGTTCTTTTTCTTTCTTCCTCTTTCTCTGTTCTCATCCCTCTCCATCCTTCCTTTGTCCTTTTCCTTCTTCCTCTTTCCTCTCCATCCTTCCTTTGTCCTTTTCCTTTTTCCTCTCCATCCTTTCTTTGCCCTTCTCCTTCTTCCTCCTTCTCTGTTCTCCTTCCGCTCCATCGTTCCTTTGTCCTTTTCCTTCTTCCTCCTTCTTCTCTGTTCTCATTCCTCTCATCCTCCGTCTCTTTCCTTCTTCCTCTTTCCTTTCGATTGTTCCATTGTCCTTTTCCTTCATTCTCTTTCCTCTCCATCCTTCCTTTGTCCTTTTCTTTCTTCCTCCTTCTTCTCTGTTCTCATTCCTCTCCATCCTTCTTTTGTCCTTTTCTTTCTTCCTCTGTTCTCATCCCTCTCCATCCTTCCTTTGTCTTTTTCCTTCTTCCTCTTTCCTCTTTCCTCTCCATCCTTCCTTTGTCCTTTTCCTTTTTCCTCTCCATCCTTTCTTTGCCCTTCTCCTTCTTCCTCCTTCTCTGTTCTCCTTCCTCTCCATCGTTCCTTTGTCCTTTTCCTTCTTCCTCCTTCTTCTCTGTTCTCATTCCTCTCATTCTCTGTCTCTTTCCTTCTTCCTCTTTCCTTTCGATTGTTCCATTGTCCTTTTCCTTCATTCTCTTTCCTCTCCATCCTTCCTTTGTCCTTTTCCTTCTTCCTCCTTCTTCTCTGTTCTCATTCCTCTCCATCCTTCCTTTGTCTTTTTCCTTGTTCCTCTTTCCTCTCCATCGTTCCTTTGTCCTTTTCCTTTTTCCTCTCCATACTTTCTTTGTCCTTTTCCGTCTTCCTCCTTCTCTGTTCTTCTTCCTCTCAATACTTCCTTTGTCCTTTTTCTTCTTCCTCCTTCTCTGTTCTCATTCCTCTCCCTCCTCCTCCTTTTTCCTTCTTCCTCTTTCCTCTCCATCTTTCCTTTGCTTTTTTCCTTCATCCACTTTCCTCTCTATCCTTCCTTTGTCATCTTCCTTCTTTCTCTTCTCCTTGTCGTTATTCTTGTGATGACTCAGCCATGTTCTTCCTCTCTTCCAGTGATCTTGGAATCCTCTCTCCGGTCAGTGGGAAGTCAGGTTAGTCATTTTTCCAGTCATATTGCAGTATTTGTGGCCGCCAGGTCTCCTTCATTTTTATGAACATGAGCTTGTTGCTGTGTGACTGAGATGGTTCTGTCCCTGTAGCTGTGAATATGCCAGGTCCAATGGCTCGCGACGTGGACAGCTTGGCCTTGTTTATGAAAGCTGTTCTGTGTGATGACTTGTTCCGCCTCGACCCCACGGTGCCGCCAGTCCCCTTCAATGACGAGGTATGAGACTCTGCGTACCTTCCCTGATGCCAGAGAAGGCCACATATACACACATATATTACAGTTGTATCTACACCACGCTCCTCATTATTCCACAAGTGCTGTTATTTCCTCTGATTAGCCTGGATGCAGATGAGTCATGTGATGTCCAATCATCGGCCGTTTCAGGATAAATCATTTATTGGACAAATCTCCCAATGAGAACAGGATTGTTTTCAAAACTAAAATCTCAAAATGCAGCAAATTCTTCTGCAGAATGAGCATCTGGACGTTTCTAGGTTGTGAAGATCTGAGATGGGTGATCTGTGGGATCTGCAGCATTAGATGTCACATTACTGACATCAGAAGCTTCTCCATCAGAAACCTCCTCAGACAGCGTCCATAGAACATCGAAGCTTCTGGGATTTCACCTCCACAGTTCGGCCTCCATTCATCTTGGGAGTTTTAGGAGAGTTTCTGCCCGGACTAGGGGCGGCCGAATCGTCGGTTTATGCACAACTGCGGCCTCTTGAGGATCGGACACCTTGAGGTTCGGCCTCCAGATGCTCCAGCAGCTTTACATACCTGTTTGCTGCTTTGTAATGGGAAGTTAGTAGCTGCTCTCTTAAAGGGAAGCGGTCACTAGAAAAAAAATGCTAATAACCTGCAGATATGGGTTTAATCCGCAGGTTAGTAGAGTTATTAATCTGCTCAGAGCCTACACGTAGCTGAATGCTGAGGGGAGAAAATGCACTTTATTCCCCCTTTTAGTGTTCCGACTTCAGTCACAGGGCGACACCGGCGCTGGTTCAATCACCACTCTGAGTATAGAGAGCATCTGCTGTAACTGCATCACTGTTCCTGACCTACACTTACTCAGCATTAGGGAGGTCTGTCAGTCAGGGCAGGGGACGGGTTACTGAACCAAAGCTGGCACCACCCCGTGACAGAAACTGGAACGTTGAGAGGGGAATAAAGTTCATTTTCTCCCTCTTGGCTACCTGCTGGCACAGGGCAGGTTGATAACACCATTGACCTGCAGATTAACACCATATCTGCAGGTTAATAGCTTTTTATTTCTTGGTGACAGAAACCTTCCTCATTATGCCACTATCTGCAGCAACCTTCCACATTATGCCTTTATCTCCATGAGCCCATATGTGTGTTTTCATATCCTTTTTCATTCCCATATTGCTTGAAACCTGCAGCTGCTTAATAATGAGGAACGTCCTTCTTCTTAAGGAGTTTCCCTTTAATTAACGCAGGTGCCTGAGATTGATGTCAGTGATCCGGAGACAAAAAACATCTATAACATTTTGGGAAAATTAAAATATTACATCTTACATGACACTTGCCTCCAATTTGCAGAATAATTTGGAGCATGGTACACACAGTAGAGTCATTTCCTGTTCCTGACCACAAGGGGCATTTTTTTATGGCTGCCTCCTGCTATATCAGAGGGATGAGGTCTGCACTGTTGCCGGTGTCTCTTTCAATCTCTGTTATCAGCTGCTCTTTGTCCACAGATTTATCACAGCAGACGGTGTCTGACCATTGGCTTCTACGATACCGATGGATATTTCCTCCCACACCCAAGCATGAGACGAGCTGTGCAGGAGACCAAATCCCTGCTGGAGGAGGCTGGGCACAAGGTGCGGCTCAGAGGTGGTGGTCTCTGAGCAGTGGGGGCAGAATCCCAGATTAGGGGAACGCTGCTAAATTAATTTTTGTGGTATTCCCTGATGAAGGAGTCTATTGTACTCTGAAACGCGTTGAATAAAACCACAATATACGTCTGGACTTGAAGGGATTCAGCAGCGCAGAACAGTAGCCACACTTTCTCCCATCTTTGATATCTAACGGCCGGTCTTGTTGGACCGGTGGACCTGTCGCAGTGAATCTTCTTTATGCTTTATTACAGCTACGTCTGGTGAGTGCAATCATAATATATTGGCCACCTGTGTCTCAGATAAGATCCTATTTTGCACTATTTTGTCCAACAGCTTTTCATAGGATTCTGTTATGATTGAGTCACCGTAGGAGGCAAAAACAAAAATGCTAGCTAAGTCCAGAAAACCAGAGAAGTTGGCAGCTATCGGATTGCAGACCCCTGAACCTATCAACACAACTAGCAGTAGCCGTGGGGGGTTCCTACGATGCCCTAGACCCCTCGATCACAGCCGGAGAATTAAATAGGCCTAAAGAAAGAAAGGGGAAATCTAAACTGCCCCAGAGCAGACCCCAAAGCAATAGGCAACCCCCAACATATAATGACGGTGAAGCAAGATGAAAACACTAACACAGACAGAAAGATAGACTGAGCAAAGACGGGGCCCAAACTACCTAGATAGGAAAGGACAGGAAGGCTGCTGTCTGCAATCCGTGAAAAACCCTATGAAAATAAGAGCCAACAGACTGACAGTGAAAAAGGCCCTGAAGACGCTAGGCTTCAAAAAAGCTATGTCAGTACTCAGGAATATTCTGAAGACAGAGCAACCGGCAAAAGGAGATTCAGCTCATCCCAGCAGGGAATGGCAGAATCCAGAAAAGCAAGGAAAACAAACACAAAACATAAATGCAAACAGGCAAAGCAGAAACTTGGCTTTAGGGAAGCAGGAATCAGACTGGTGTCCTAGAAGTCCACAGAGAAATCACCCGCAGGGCAGAAGGGCGTCGGCAGCCTTATATCCAGTCAGTGACTCCACTCAGCCAGTCATCCTCATTAGACTCAGGTGCCTGATAATCAGGCTCATTACCTTCCTTTACCAGAATAGGGAGTTCACCAGACCTCAGTGACGAAGGGGAAAATGAACTCACAACAGGATTCCATGTCATTCGGACAGACCTTGTTCTTTTACCAGTAGCTTCTCATATGCGGCAATCCCGGCCGTATCTTTGTGGACAATCCGTGTCCCTCCTGTTCCTTCCTGTCAGCAGCTTTTATCAGCACCCATGTCCAGCTCCTTTGGGAAGGGGTGCCAGAAGTGCTTTCACTGCGGCTCCCGCCATGGTCTTACACCTCGGATCCTGCTTAGGGATGATCTGGTGCCCGTCAACACCGTCCTCAGCCTGGGGCCCCGTCAGCTTTATCCCCACAGCCTCAATCCAGTCACTCCTCCCACGTCCTTGGGCAAGCCCCCGAGCTTCTGACAGAACCAGAAGGTATCCTGACTCAAAACTACTCAGCTCTGTGCTGCCCATCCCATCAGGTTAACCCCAGTGCTGCCTGTGTCCTTCTCTATTCTAGACTATATTAGTAATGTGCACCCCCTCTATCCTAGCCCCACTACAGTTCCTATATCCATGACTCCGGACCACACCACCCCTAGGCACAACACTACAGTAATAATGGCGGCCACACAGCACCCATACTGCGAGGCTGAGTACTCATGACTACGGGCCACACCACCCCCAGGCACAACACTATAGTAATAATGGCCACCACACAGCACCCATACTGCGAGGCTGAGTACCGATGTCTCCGGGCCACACCGCCCCCAGGCACAACACTACAGTAATAATGGCCACCACACAGCACCCATACTGCGAGGCTGAGTACCCATGACTATGGGCCACAACGCACACAGGCACAACACTACAGTAATAATGGCCACCACACAGCACCCATACTGCGAGGCTGAGTACCCATGACTCCGGGCCACACCGCCCCCAGGCACAACACTACAGTAATAATGGCCACCACACAGCACCCATACTGCGAGGCTGAGTACCCATGACTATGGGCCACACCACCCCCAGGCACAACACTACAGTAATAATGGCCACCACACAGCACCCATACTGCGAGGCTGAGTACCGATGACTCCGGGCCACACCGCCCCCAGGCACAACACTACAGTAATAATGGCCACCACACAGCACCCATACTGCGAGGCTGAGTACCCATGACTCCGGGCGACACTGCCCCCAGGCACAACACTACAGTAATAATGGACACCACACAGGACCCATACTGCGAGGCTGAGTACCCATGACTATGGGCCACACCGCACCCAGGCACCACACTACAGTAATAATGGCCACCACACAGCACCCATACTGCGAGGCTGAGTACTCATGACTCCGGGCCACACCGCCCCCAGGCACAACACTATAGTAATAATGGCCATTGGCCACCACACAGCACCCATACTGCGAGGCTGAGTACTCATGACTCCGGGCCACACTGCCCCCAGGCACAACACTACAGTAATAATGGCCGCCACACAGCACTCATACTGCGAGGCTGAGTACCCATGACACCGGACCACACCGCCCCCAGGCACACTACAGTAATAATGGCCACCACACAGCACCCATACTGCAAGGCTGAGTACCCATGACTCCGGGCTACACCGCCCCCAGGCACACTACAGTAATAATGGCCACCACACAGCACCCATACTGCGAGGCTGAGTACCCATGACTCCGGGCCACACCACCCCCAGGCGCAACACTATAGTAATAATGGCCACCACACAGCACCCACACTGCGAGGCTGAGTACCTATGACTCCAGACCACACCACCCCCAGGCACAACACTACAGTAATAATGGCCACCACACAGCACCCACACTGCGAGGCTGAGTACCTATGACTCCAGACCACACCATCCACAGGCACAACACTACAGTAATAATGGCCGCCACACAGCACCCATACTGCGAGGCTGAGTACCGATGACTCCGGGCCACACCTCCCCCAGGCACACTACAGTAATAATGGCCACCACACAGCAATCATACTGCGAGGCTGAGTACTCATGACACCGGGCCACACCACCCCCAGGCACAACACTACAGTAATAATGGCGGCCACACAGCACCCATACTGCAAGGCTGAGTACCGATGACTGCGGTCCCCACCACCTCCAGGCACAACACTACAGTAATAATGGCGGCCACACAGCACCCATACTGCGAGGCTGAGTACCCATGACTCCGGGCCACACCGCCCCCAGGCACAACACTATAGTAATAATGGCCACCACACAGGACCCACACTGCGAGGCTGAGTACCTATGACTCCAGACCACACCACCCCCAGGCACAACACTACAGTAATAATGGCGGCCACACAGCACCCATACTGCGAGGCTGAGTACCCATGACTCCGGGCCACACCACCCCCAGGCACAACACTACAGTAATAATGGCCACCACACAGCACCCATACTGTGAGGCTGAGTACCCATGACTCCGGACCACACCACCCCCAGGCACAACACTACAGTAATAATGGCGGCCACACAGCACCCATACTGTGAGGCTGAGTACGCATGACACAGGGCCACACCATCCACAGGCACAACACTACAGTAATAATGGCCGCCACACAGCACCCATACTACGAGGCTGAGTACCGATGACTGCGGGCCACACCTCCCCCAGGCACACTAGAGTAATAATGGCCACCACACAGCAATCATACTGCGAGGCTGAGTACTCATGACACCGGGCCACACCGCCCCCAGGCACAACACTATTGTAATAATGGCAGCCACACAGCACCCATACTGCATGGCTGAGTACCCATGACTGCGGTCCCCACCACCTCCAGGCACAACACTACAGTAATAATGGCGGCCACACAGCACCCATACTGTGAGGCTGAGTACGCATGACACAGGGCCACACCATCCACAGGCACAACACTACAGTAATAATGGCGGCCACACAGCACCCATACTGCGAGGCTGAGTACCGATGACTCCTGGCCACACCACCCCCAGGCACAACACTACAGTAATAATGGCCGCCACATAACACTCA
Source organism: Dendrobates tinctorius (assembly GCF_039654945.1). Classification (NCBI taxonomy): domain Eukaryota; kingdom Metazoa; phylum Chordata; class Amphibia; order Anura; family Dendrobatidae; genus Dendrobates; species Dendrobates tinctorius. Next base: position 1,075,187 of record NW_027362074.1, on the reverse strand, counting down.
TATTGCGAGGCTGAGTACCCATGACTCCGGGCCACACCACCTCCAGGCACAATACTACAGTAATAGTGGCCGCCACACAGCACCCATACAGCGAGGCTCAGTACAAATGACTATGGGTCACACCACACCCGGCACAACACGACAGTAATAATGGCAGCCACACAGCACCCATACTGCGAAGCTGAGTACCAATGACTCCGGGCCACACCATCCACAGGCACAACACTACAGCAATAATGGCTACCACACAGCACCCATACTGCGAGGCTGAGTACCCATAACTATGGGCCACACCACCCCCAGGCACAACACTACAGTAATAATGGCCACCACACAGCACCCATACTGCGAGGCTGAGTACCCATGACTATGGGCCACACAACCCCCAGGCACAACACTACAGTAATAATGGCCAAAACACAGCACCCATACTGCGAGGCTGAGTATTCATGACTCCGGGCCACACCACCCCCAGGCACAACACTGCAGTAATAATGGCCACCACACAGCACCCATACTGCGAGGCTGAGTATTCATGACTCCGGGCCACACCACCCCCAGGCACAACACTGCAGTAATAATGGCCACCACACAGCACCCATACTGCGAGGCTGAGTACCCATGACTCTGGACCACACCACCCCCAGGCACAACACTACAGTAATAATGGCCACCACACAGCACCCATACTGCGAGGCTTAGTACCCATGACTCCGGGCCACACAGCCCCCAGGCACAGCACTACAGTAATAATGGCCACCACACAGTACCCATACTGCGAGGCTCAGTACCCATGACTCCGGACCACACCATCCCCAGGCACAACACTACAGTAATAATGACTGCCACACAGCACTCATACTGCGAGGCTGAATACTCATGACTATGGGCCACACCGCCCCCAGGCATAACACTACAGTAATAATGGCCACCACACAGCACCCATACTGCGAGGCTTAGTACCCATGACTATGGGTCACACCACCCCCAGGCACAACACTACAGTAATAATGGCCACCACACAGCACCCATACTGCGAGGCTGAGTACCCATGACTCTGGACCACACCACCCCCAGGCACAACACTACAGTAATAATGGCCACCACACAGCACCCATACTGCGAGGCTTAGTACCCATGACTCCGGGCCACACAGCCCCCAGGCACAGCACTACAGTAATAATGGCCACCACACAGTACCCATACTGCGAGGCTCAGTACCCATGACTCCGGACCACACCATCCCCAGGCACAACACTACAGTAATAATGACTGCCACACAGCACCCATACTGCGAGGCTGAATACTCATGACTATGGGCCACACCGCCCCCAGGCATAACACTACAGTAATAATGGCCACCACACAGCACCCATACTGTGAGGCTTAGTACCCATGACTATGGGCCACACTGCCCCCAGGCACAACACTACAGTAATAATGGCCACCACACAGCACCCATACTGCGAGGCTTAGTACCCATGACTCCGGGCCACACAGCCCCCAGGCACAGCACTACAGTAATAATGGCCACCACACAACACCCATAGTGCGAGGCTGAGTACCCTTGACTCCGGACCACACCACCCCAAGGCACAACACTACAGTAATAAAGGCCACCACACAGCACCCATACTGCGAGGCTGAGTACTCATGACTCCGGGCCACACTGCCCCACAGGCACGACACTACAGTAATAATAGCCACCACACAGCACCCATACTGCGAGGCTGAGTACACATGACTCCGGGCCACACCGCCCCCAGGTACAACACTACAGTAATAATGGCGGCCACACAGCACCCATACTGCGAGGCTGAGTACTCATGACACCGGGCCACACCGCCCCCAGGCACAACACTACAGTAATAATGGCGGCCACACAGCACCCATACTGCGAGGCTGAGTACTCATGACTCCGGGCCACACTGCCCCCAGGCACGACACTACAGTAATAATAGCCACCACACAGCACCCATACTGCGAGGCTGAGTACCCATGACTATGGGCCACACCGCCCCCAGGCACAACACTACAGTAATAATGGCCACCACACAGCACCCATACTGCGAGGCTGAGTACACATGACTCCGGGCCACACCGCCCCCAGGTACAACACTACAGTAATAATGGCGGCCACACAGCACCCATACTGCGAGGCTGAGTACTCATGACACCGGGCCACACCGCCCCCAGGCACAACACTACAGTAATAATGGCCACCACACAACACCCATACAGCGAGGCTGAGTACTCATGATTCCGGGCCACACCACCCCCAGGCACAACTCTACAGTAATAATGGCCACCACACAGCACCCATACTGTGAGGCTGAGTACCCATGACTATGGGCCACAGCGCCCCCAGGCACAACACTACAGTAATAATGGCCACCACACAGCACCCATACTGTGAGGCTGAGAACCCATGACTATGGGCCACACCGCCCCCAGGCACAACACTACAGTAATAATGGCCACCACACAGCACCCATACTGCGAGGCTTAGTACTCATGACTACGGGCCTCACCGCCCCCAGGCACAACACTACAGTAATAATGGCCACCACACAGCAGACATACTGCGAGGCTGAGTACTCATAACTATCGGCCACACCGCCCCCAGTCACAACACTACAGTAATAATGGCCACCACACAGCACCCATACTGTGAGGCTGAGTACTCATGACTACGGGCCACACCGCCCCCAGGCACAACACTACAGTAATAATGGCCACCACACAGCACCCATACTGTGAGGCTGAGTACTCATGACTCCGGGCCACACCACCCCCAGTCACAACAATACAGTAATAATGGCCACCACACAGCACCCATACTGCGAGGCTGAGTACCCATGACTCCGGGCCACACCGCCCCCAGGAAAAACACTACAGTAATAAAGACCATCACACAGCACCCATACTGCGAGGCTGAGTACCCATGACTCCAGGTCATACCGCCCCATGAACAACACTACAGTAATAATGGCGGCCACACAGCACCCATACTGCGAGGCTGAGTACTCAAGACACCGGGCCACACCGCCCCCAGGCACAACACTACAGTAATAATGGCCACCACACAGCACCCATAAAGCGAGGCTGAGTACTCATGACTCCGGGCCACACCACCTCCAGGCACAACTCTACAGTAATAATGGCCACCACACAGCACCCATACTGTGAGGCTGAGTACCCATGACTATGGGCCACAGCGCCCCCAAGCACAACACTACAGTAATAATGGCCACCACACAGCACCCATACTGCGAGGCTGAGCACTCATGACTATGGGCCACACCACCCCCAGGCACAACACTACAGTAATAATGGCCACCACACAGCACCCATACTGCGAGGCTGAGCACTCATGACTATGGGCCACACCGCCCCCAGGCACAACACTACAGTAATAATGGCCACCACACAGCACCCATACTGCGAGGCTTAGTACTCATGACTATGGGCCACACCGCCCCAGGAACAACACTACAGTAATAATGGCCACCACACAGCAGACATACTGCGAGGCTGAGTACTCAAGACTATGGGCCACACCGCCCCCAGGCACAACACTACAGTAATAATGGCAGCCACACAGCACCCATACTGCGAGGCTGAGTACCCATGACTATGGGCCACACCACCCCCAGGCACAACACTACAGTAATAATGGCCAAAACGCAGCACCCATACTGCGAGGCTGAGTACTCATGACTACAGGCCACACGGCCCCCAGGCACAACACTACAGTAATAATGGCCACCACACAGCACCCACACTGCGAGGCTGAGTACTCATGACTACGGGCCACACCGCCCCCAGGCACAACACTACAGTAATAATGGCCACCACACAGCAGACATACTGCGAGGCTGAGTACTCATAACTGTGGGCCACACCGCCCCCAGTCACAACACTACAGTAATAATGGCCGCCACACAGCACCCATACTGTGAGGCTGAGTACTCATGACTACGGGCCACACCGCCCCCAGGCACAACACTACAGTAATAATGGCCACCACACAGCACCCATACTGTGAGGCTGAGTACTCATGACTCTGGGCCACACCACCCCCAATCACAACAATACAGTAATAATGGCCACCACACAGCACCCATACTGCGAGGCTGAGTACCCATGACTCCGGGCCACACCGCCCCCATGAACAACACTACAGTAATAATGGCGGCCACACAGCACCCATACTGCGAGGCTGAGTACCCATGACTATGGGCCACACCGCCCCCAGGCACAACACTACAGTAATAATGGCCACCACACAGCACCCATACTGTGTGGCTGAGCACTCATGACTCCGGGCCACACCACCCCCAGGCACAACACTACAGTAATAATGGCCACCACACAGCACACATACTGTGAGGCTGAGTACCCATGACTATGGGCCACACCGCCCCCAGGCACAACACTACAGTAATAATGGCCACCGCACAGCACCCATACTGTGAGGCTGAGTACTCATGACTATGGGGCACACCGCCCCAGGCACAACACTACAGTAATAATGGCCACCACACAGCAGACATACTGCGAGACTGAGTACTCAAGACTATGGGCCACACATCCCCAGGCACAACACTACAGTAATAATGGCGGCCACACAGCACCCATACTGCGAGGCTGAGTACCCATGACTATGGGCCACACCTCCCCCAGGCACAACACTACAGTAATAATGGCCACCACACAGCACCCATACTGCGTGGCTGAGTACTCATGACTACAGGCCACACGGCCCCCAGGCACAACACTACAGTAATAATGGCGGCCACACAGCACCCATAGTGCGAGGCTGAGAACACATGACTATGGGCCACACCACCCCGAGGCACAACACTATAGTAATAATGGCGGCCACACAGCACCCATACTGCGAGGCTGAGAACCCATGACTATGGGCCACACCACCCCCAGGCACAACATTACAGTAATAATGGCCACCTCACAGCACCCATACTGCGAGGCTCAGTACCCATGACTTCGGGTCACACCGCCCCCAGGAACAACACTACAGTAATAATGGCGGCCACACAGGACTCATACTGCGAGGCTCAGTACCCATGACTCCGGGTCACACTGCCCCCAGGAACAACACTACAGTAATAATGGCAGCCACACAGGACCCATACTGCGAGGCTGAGTACTCATGACTATGGGCCACACCACCCCCAGGCACAGCACTACAGTAATAATGGCGGCCACACAGCACCCATACTGTGAGGCTGAGTACTCATGACTCCAGGCCACACCACCCCCAGGCACAACACTGCAGTAATAATGGCCACCACACAACACCCATACTGCGAGGTTGAGTACTCATGACTATGGGCCACACCACCCCTAGGCACAACACTACAGTAATAATGGCGGCCACACAGCACCCATACTGCGAGGCTGAGTATTCATGACTCCGGGCCACACCACCCCCAGGCACAACACTACAGTAATAATGGCCACCTCACAGCACCCATACTGCGAGGCTGAGTACCCATGACTCCGGGCCACACCACCCCTAGGCACAACACTACAGTAATAATGGCGGCCACACAGCACCCATACTGCGAGGCTGAGTACCCATGACTCCGGGTCACACCGCCCCCAGGCACAACACTACAGTAATAATGGCCACCACACAGCACCCATACTGCGAGGCTCAGTACCCATGACTCTGGGTCACACCGCCCCCAGGCACAACACTACAGTAATAATGGCGGCCACACAGCACCCATACTGCGAGGCTGAGTACTCATGACTCTGGGCCACACCACCCCCAGGCACAACACTACAGTAATAATGGCCACCACACAGCACCTATACTGCGAGGCTCAGTACCCATGACTCTGGGTCACTCCGCCCCCAGGCACAACACTACAGTAATAATGGCCACCACACAGCACCTATACTGCGAGGCTCAGTACCCATGACTCTGGGTCACTCCGCCCCCAGGCACACTACAGTAATAATGTCCACCACATAACACCCATACTGCGAGGTTGAGTACTCATGACTATGGGCCACACCACCCCTAGGCACAACACTACAGTAATAATGGCAGCCACACAGCACCCATACTGCGAGGCTGAGTACTCATGACTCCGGGCCACACCACCCCCAGGCACAACACTGCAGTAATAATGGCCACCACACAGCACCCATACTTCGAGGCTGAGTACCCATGACTCCAGGCCACACGGCCCCCAGGCACAACACTACAGTAATAATGGCGGCCACACAGCACCCATGGTGCGAGGCTGAGAACACATGACTATGGGCCACACCACCCCGAGGCACAACACTGCAGTAATAATGGCGGCCACACAGCACCCGTACTGCGAGGCTGAGTACCCATGACTATGGGCCACACCACCCCCAGGCACAACACTACAGTAATAATGGCCACCTCACAGCACCCATACTGCGAGGCTCAGTACCCATGACTTCGGGTCACACCGCCCCTAGGAACGACACTACAGTAATAATGGCGGCCACACAGGACCCATACTGCGAGGCTCAGTACCCATGTCTCCGGGTCACACCGCCCCCAGGAGCAACACTACAGTAATAATGGCAGCCACACAGCACCCATACTGCGAGGCTGAGTTCTCATGACTATGGGCCACACCACCCCTAGGCACAGCACTACAGTAATAATGGCGGCCACACAGCACCCATACTGCGAGGCTGAGTACTCATGACTCCAGGCCACACCACCCCCAGGCACAACACTTTAGTAATAATGGCCACCACACAACACCCATACTGCGAGGTTGAGTACTCATGACTATGGGCCACACCACCCCCAGGCACAACACTACAGTAATAATGGCGGCCACACAGCACCCATACTGCGAGGCTGAGTATTCATGACTCCGGGCCACACCACCCCCAGGCACAACACTACAGTTATAATGGCCACCTCACATCACCCATACTGCGAGGCTGAGTACCCATGACTCCGGGCCACACCACCCCTAGGCAAAACACTACAGTAATAATGGCGGCCACACAGCACCCATACTGCGAGGCTGAGTACTCATGACTCTGGGCCACACCACCCCCAGGCACAACACTACAGTAATAATGGCCACCACACAGCACCCATACTGCGAGGCTCAGTACCCATGACTCCGGGTCACTCCGCCCCCAGGCACAACACTACAGTAATAATGGCCACCACACAGCACCCATACTGTGAGGCTGAGTACTCATGACTCCGGGCCACACCACCCCCAATCACAACAATACAGTAATAATGGCCACCACACAGCACCCATACTGCGAGGCTGAGTACCCATGACTCCGGGCCACACCGCCCCCATGAACAACACTACAGTAATAATGGCGGCCACACAGCACCCATACTGCGAGGCTGAGTACTCATGACTCCGGGCCACACCGCCCCCAGGCACAACACTACAGTAATAATGGCCACCACACAGCACCCATACTGCGAGGCTGAGTACTCATGACTCCGGGCCACACCACCCCCAGGCACAACACTGCAGTAATAATGGCCACCACACAGCACCCATACTGCGAGGCTGAGTACCCATGACTCCAGGCCACACCACCCCCAGGCACAACACTACAGTAATAATGGCAGCCACACAGCACCCATACTGCGAGGCTGAGTACTCATGACTCCGGGCCACACCATCCCCAGGCACAACACTACAGTAATAATGGCCACCACACAGCACCCATACTGCGAGGCTAAGTACTCATGACTCCGGGCCACGCCACTCCCAGGCACAACACTACAGTAATAATGGCCACCGCACAGCACCCATACTGCGAGGCTGAGTACCCATGACTCCAGGCCACACCACCCCTAGGCACAGCACTACAGTAATAATGGCGGCCACACAGCACCCATACTGCGAGGCTGAGTACTCATGACTCCAGGCCACACCACCCCCAGGCACAACACTTTAGTAATAATGGCCACCACACAACACCCATACTGCGAGGTTGAGTACTCATGACTATGGGCCACACCACCCCCAGGCACAACACTACAGTAATAATGGCGGCCACACAGCACCCATACTGCGAGGCTGAGTATTCATGACTCCGGGCCACACCACCCCCAGGCACAACACTACAGTTATAATGGCCACCTCACATCACCCATACTGCGAGGCTGAGTACCCATGACTCCGGGCCACACCACCCCTAGGCAAAACACTACAGTAATAATGGCGGCCACACAGCACCCATACTGCGAGGCTGAGTACTCATGACTCTGGGCCACACCACCCCCAGGCACAACACTACAGTAATAATGGCCACCACACAGCACCCATACTGCGAGGCTCAGTACCCATGACTCCGGGTCACTCCGCCCCCAGGCACAACACTACAGTAATAATGGCCACCACACAGCACCCATACTGTGAGGCTGAGTACTCATGACTCCGGGCCACACCACCCCCAATCACAACAATACAGTAATAATGGCCACCACACAGCACCCATACTGCGAGGCTGAGTACCCATGACTCCGGGCCACACCGCCCCCATGAACAACACTACAGTAATAATGGCGGCCACACAGCACCCATACTGCGAGGCTGAGTACTCATGACTCCGGGCCACACCGCCCCCAGGCACAACACTACAGTAATAATGGCCACCACACAGCACCCATACTGCGAGGCTGAGTACTCATGACTCCGGGCCACACCACCCCCAGGCACAACACTGCAGTAATAATGGCCACCACACAGCACCCATACTGCGAGGCTGAGTACCCATGACTCCAGGCCACACCACCCCCAGGCACAACACTACAGTAATAATGGCAGCCACACAGCACCCATACTGCGAGGCTGAGTACTCATGACTCCGGGCCACACCATCCCCAGGCACAACACTACAGTAATAATGGCCACCACACAGCACCCATACTGCGAGGCTAAGTACTCATGACTCCGGGCCACGCCACTCCCAGGCACAACACTACAGTAATAATGGCCACCGCACAGCACCCATACTGCGAGGCTGAGTACTCATGACACCGGGCCACACCACCCCCAGGCACAACACTACAGTAATAATGGCCACCACACAGCACCCATTCTGTGAGGCTGAGAACCCATGACTCCGGGCCACACCACCCCCAGGCACAACACTGCAGTAATAATGGCCACCACACAGCACCCATACTGCGAGGCTGAGTACCCATGACTCCGGGCCACACCACCCCCAGGCACAACACTACAGTAATAATGGCAGCCACACAGCACCCATACTGCGAGGCTGAGTACTCATGACTCCGGGCCACACCGCCCCCAGGAACAACACTACAGTAATAATGGCGGCCACACAGGACCCATACTGCGAGGCTCAGTACCCATGTCTCCGGGTCACACCGCACCCACGAGCAACACTACAGTAATAACGGCAGCCACACAGCACCCATACAGTGAGGCTGGGTACCCATGACACCGGGCCACACCACCCCCAGGCACAACACTACAGTAATAATGGCCACCACACAGCACCCATTCTGTGAGGCTGAGAACCCATGACTCCAGGCCACACCGCCCCCAGGCACAACACTACAGTAATAATGGCCCCCACACTGCACCCATACTGCTAGGCTCAGTACCCATGACTCCGGGCCACACCACCCCCAGACACAACACTACAGTAATAATGGTGGCCACACCGCACCCAGGAACAACACTACAGTCATAATCGTGTCCACACAGCACCCATACTGCGAGGCTGAGTACTCATGACTCCATGCCACACCACCCCCAGTCACAACACAACAGTAATAATGGCGGCCACACAGCACCCATACTGCGAGGCTCAGTACCCATGACTCCGGGCCACACCACTGTATTGCCAACTGTTTAGCAATAAGGTTCGGATATGGCTTTAAAGAAGGCTACTACTTGGATATAACACAATTTTATTATACAATGATTATAAAACACCAAATTAATGGAATGGCAGATATAATATTACCCTGTCTTGTTTACATAGAGAAATAAGTATCCATTCTATACATTACCAAGTAGTATTGTAACATCACTTCTCCACTGGAGGGACCACAGTGTCAAATGAGAAGGAAATGCTCTGGTCTTGTCATCACATAGACTGTGCACCCACGATAGCTTCTGGAAATGTCCCCTGCTGGAAAATGTCCCCACCTCACTGACACAGGTCCACCTTTTTATACACAATATTCCCACATTCCCTCTGTGCAGTATGCTGAGTCATCAGAATCTGGAACTGCACAAGACTTCAAGGTCTGTTTGCACCAACCAGAGATTTGTTTGCTATTAGTATGCCTCTTAACAATAGCACAATGCATCAGGGTTGTTTTGCTACTGATTATAACCTAGACTCTGTTTGCCTCTAGTCAACTTGTCAAAGTTGTCTGTCATTGTTCAAAGTTCAACATATGTTGCTTGTTACAAAGTTAACTCTTCATGATCATAGCATAATGCTCTAAGATGGGCAGCATGACTTCCATAATCACCTATTCTGAAAACTGGATACCTATATAACTCATGCACAACATAGAAAAAGATTTTCCAGCGTCTCCAGGAGATAAAATAACAATTGCTTTATTGAAAATATAAAATCTTCTTACCATCAAGTAAAAACAACATAAAGAGGCATATGAAGGTGAGCACTTTCCTACTCATTTCACCCTGAAAGGGCTTAATCATGGAATGCGTAAAGGAGGTCTCCAAACAGATATTTAAGTGCAAAACATGTCAAGGAAACACGTGATTCAATTAGGTGAAAAACACACCCATTACATTTAACATAGACAAAACCAAATTTGAAAAAAGTGTACAATGCATGGAAACCAACACATACGAAGGGTATAATAATAAACAGATCAAGGAAAAAAAAAAAAAATAAAAAATGTTTTATAAAGAAATTTTTTTTAACTTGATATATCACATATAAAGCAGTTAAAAAACCATATAGGTATTTAAAGGAAGCCATAATGTACTCTGATAGCGTTATAACAAGGATCTTATAATTTGCGAACAATTTGTACGTAGCATGTTATCAAATGGTGGGAATTGATTGCATTACAACAAACGGAAAGAAAGAGAAAAATACTGCAGCAAAAAAAAACCAACAAAAAAACCAACAAAAAAAAACACAAACACCATTGTTTCATTCATTTACAATTTTCTTTCAAAGATATATATGTACAAATATATACCCTGTGTTAAGTACCCCTCGTATATCCAACTGTGAAAATGTCTAAGTTATTTACTGGAGAGGAAAAAAAAAAGACCACACATTTGAATGGCATGAACAAGAGAAAGAGATACCTAAGAATACTGCATGATTAGATCTCTCCTCTTGTTCATACCATGCGGTATTCTAGTGCCCAATTTATAAATCCAGAAAGACTCTCGATTGAGAATCTTTCTACGATGGTCCCCTCCCCTGACTGGTTTGTAGACCTTTTCAATGCCAGTGAATGTGAGAGAATCGAGGCGCCTATTATGAATAGTAATAAAGTGCCTCGAGACTGCAGAAACATTCACTGCAGAAGGATTTAAAGTATCAGACATGTGTCTGCGTATTCGCTGTTTGAGAGGACAAGTTGTACAATCTACATATTGAATTGAACAAGAAGTACATTCAATGAGATATACAACATTAGCACAATGCATCAGGGTTGTTTTGCTACTGATTATAACCTAGACTCTGTTTGCCTCTAGTCAACTTGTCAAAGTTGTCTGTCATTGTTCAAAGTTCAACATATGTTGCTTGTTACAAAGTTAACTCTTCATGCTCATAGCATAATGCTCTAAGATAGGCAGCATGACTTCCATAATCACCTATTCTGAAAACTGGATACCTATGTAACTCAGACACACACTTATACATGTCAGATATGTATCACAATCGGTCCTTGATTATGGATGTCATGCACAATCATTCCTACATGAGACCATAAAACATTTTGGTCTCTCTTGTCTTCGAGCATCATACTATTATTGAGCACAAGACTTCCTTGTTCAAGCAGCATATTAATTATCTATACAGTTGTTATTCCTATTGTCCTAGAATATACCACACAACTCTTATATTAGAATACCACACATAATTAGTTGGAAAGCTTCTTTCCATCAACCACCCCCAAGTGAAGGTATTCTGTATCTATCAATGTTTGTCAACAAGGGTCACTTGCCTGCAAATCAGGATAATGCTTTATCAATATACCTGCACCATTCACTACTCTTGAAATTCAAGTACGTACACAAAGGTTAATCCTTTCCAGTAATCCAGATTAAACATACTGTTTCAACAAGCATTGTCTTTCAGTATACTCAGCACACAGGCTGCATTTCAATAGCCATTGCAGGTCTGACCTCATGAACTCTGGTACTGGATATGGGGCCTTCTAATCCTAACATTACAGGTTAATTTCAATATGGACTAATCAATATATTACAATATGTAGGCTATAAGATATCCATATTTTTATTAGCACCACAACCACCCCCAGGCACAACACTACATACTGCGAGGCTGAGTACTCATGACTTCGGGCCACACCACCCCAAGGCACAACACTACAGTAATAATGGCCGTCACACAGCACCCATACTGCGAGGCTCAGTACCCATGACTCCGGGCCACACCGCCCCCAGGCAAAACACTACAGTAATAATGGCCACCACACAGCACCCATACTGCGAGGCTGAGTACCCATGACTCTGGGCCATGCCGCCCCCAGGCACAGCACTACAGTAATAATGGCCACCACACAGCACCCATACTGCGAGGCTGAGTACCCATGACTCTGGGCCATGCCGCCCCCAGGCACAGCACTACAGTAATAATGGCCACCACACAGCACCCATACTGTGAGGCTGAGTACCCATGACTCCGGGCCACACCGCCCCCAGGCACAACACTACAGTAATAGTGTCGATGACCGCAGAATTTTGAGACTGATGCCATATTTTACATCGGGATTTTATCTATACTTACAGACCCAGCATGGTCTGGCTGTTAGGGGTTTTATGGCCCCTGTGGATTTGGGGCTTTTTGGCAAAGTTATATTAACAAGAAGCTTCGTATTGTTTTCCCTAGTTAACCTGGTGCTTAAAGTATACGTTTCACTAATATCGGATGTATAGAAATTCCAATATTCTATATTTTCTTTCGGAGACATACTATCTGAGCTGGCGCATAGTAATTGTGGTGACCCGGCATCACCTGAATCCAACATTCATTTCTTGTGGACGATAGGGCTCCCCTGTCTTATTTATGGGTGAGCTTTGTGACTATGACTGTTGCGACCCAGAGACAAACCCGCGCACATTACCTCTGCCCCCCCCCCATAATAAATCAACTCAGAAACCAAGTGATGGGTGAAGGTCGGTCACAGCTTTATTAAATGCTTTGTTAAACAACCATTTTGAAGGCACATAACTTCTCTTAACACGCGCTTGCCGCTAAATGCCCTGCTCCATATACGCAGGCAAGTCAGCCAGCAAGCCGTAATTCCGTGCCATTCCTTCTTTTACCGCCACGGAGGATCCTGTTTCTAAACAGGACTCCGACCCCCACCCATCAATAACAAAGCCTGCTCCACACCATCCTGCAATCCGGATAGGAATATATCGAGCCCGATATCGTTTAAATGAACCCCATCAGGCCTTAACAGGGCGCTGTTATCCCCTTCCAACTGTCGGTGCCGTACTACCACACCAAACCTATCACGCACAAATTTAGAGATACGAGCATTAATCGATCTCCTTGAGCGTTCAACCGCCATCCCATCACGAGCCCCTTGCCACACCGCCCTCGGGACAATCTCGGACCACACCAAAACTAGTTCTTGGAAGAAACTATGGAACCGTTCCATATCAGCCCGCATCATCGTCAACAACTCCGCCACTTTGTAGGAGCACAGGTCATTTCCCCCCGCGTGCAGGACCAAAATAACAGGACCCCGAGCTCCTCTTGCCACCGAAATGACCTCAGGCAAGACCTGCAGCCATTGCAGGCCCCTAACGCCTCTCCACATGAACTCCACATCCCAAAATCCTAGGTGCCGTCCACCTGGGCGACACTCAGCATGTTGCGCAGTCCACAATATATAAGAATGTCCCAGCAACCAAACGGTCGGTCTGATGGAACCTGCAAAAAAAGAAAATGTTAATACAATAAATCCGGACGAATATATATCGAGCAAAGCATGCCGAACGCCACCTCCCTATCTTTTGAACTTCCGAATCCGGAAGACCCTCCTTAGCCGCTTCCGTAGCAGCACCAATGCAAAAGGAATGAGTACCATATTCACCAACTGGAACTCCTAAACCCTTCAAACATTTATTAAACACAGACTGAAATTGATACCTGGTTAACGGTGAAAAATAGAAATGCGTGAAGAAAAATTCACCCCCTCGTCTCATCGCCACATATGCCCGAAGCAAAGCGACCGGACACATTGAGGCTTCGGCAGCATGCAACAAAACCCAAGAACCCCGACCCAACGGATCAGTCTTAGATTTACGGATTCGTATGTGAACCGACCCTTCCAAAAAAACCACGTCCTCGAAACGCAAACCACACGCCCCGTCGAGCTTTGAACGCGGAACCAATTCCCCAACTCTTAGGGCCCCGAAAAATGCTAATCCAAATGCAGCGGATAAAAGAGCTGTTTCAAAAGTGGATCTGCACACCTCCTGAGCCGTAGTTATGATCCAGCTAAGCAGGGCCAGCGACACCGGGCGCCGACACTCATTACTAGGTTGGACCCTTCGCAAACCCTTCATAGCCTGACGAATAATGAAAGATTTCATAACATCAGGCCATCCTAAGAGCTGAAAGTGAAAAGCAACCCCCGACAATCGCTGCTGCGCCGATGCTCCCGATAAACCCTTGTTAGTCAACTGACACAAGTACTCAACCGTAACTTGCAATCTGGAATTCTCGCAAGCCTGAACCGGCCAATGGCCCACCAACTGGCACCATTCCGACCACGCCTTACCATACGCACTCCAAGTCGATTGAGACACCGAGGAGCGGACAAGGGACATCAACTGTTCCCGACCACATCCCACAGGACCGACGGGCAATTGAAATCCTCTGGACTGACATTGGGGCCATGCACCGTGGAGACCTGAAAAGCAGAGAAATCAGAAAGATTAGAGGACAAACCATCCTGCCCATGCACCAATTGAACCCGAAGCCAAATGTTATGTCAAACATAGTAGGGAAAGTCTACGCAGGAGGCCAAAACCGGCAAAGACCAGGACGACATGTGATTGATAAAGCGAGCCACACCCGGGTTGTCAGACCGCAACTGAATTTCCTGATTGCACAGTAACTCACCCCACAACTCAAACAAAACCACGATTGGAAAAATCTCACATAGTGTCTTGTCCTGACAAAGGCCCGTCTCAGACCACAACTCCGGCCAGCCCTCCCGGCAGCGCCGTTTGCCAAATCCAGCCACGAAAACCCGCCACTCCATCGCCTTCCGTAAACAAATCCAATTCCTGAGCCGTCCGGCACGGCAACATGAAACAAGTGTGACCATTAAACGATTGCAAGAAAGAAAGCCACACTTTCAAATCCGCCTTCATGGCCCTTGTGACCCGCACCCTGTGGTGCGGGCTGGAGGCACCTTTCGTAGCCAGCGACAGCCGTCGCGAGAAAACCCTGCCCACCGGCATGACCCCGCACGCAAAAACCAACAAACCTAGCAATGATTGCATCTGCAACAGGGTGACTTTCCTAACGGACAGAAAACCCGAAATCAAGGAAACCAATTTTTGAATTTTTTCCACAGGCAAGCGAAAAACCATCGCTACCGTGTCAATTTCAATTCCAAGAAACGACAAAGTGCGAACTAGGCCAATCGTCTTCTCCGGAGACAGAGGAACGCCAAATTCCTTTGCCATAGCCGTGAACGCAGCGAGCATCCTGTGACACACATCCGAGTCATTCGGGCCTACAAAAAGGAAATCATCCAAATAGTGAGTAACTGACCTGACTCCTGCTTCCCATCTAACCACCCATTCCAGAAAGGAACTAAAAAGCTCAAAGTAATAGCACGAAATAGAACACCCCATGAGAAGACACATGTCAAAATAAAACTCTCCTGCAACCTGACAACCCAACAAATGAAAACAATCCGGATACACCGGCAACAGGCGAAAAGCCGAATCGATATCCGATTTCACCAACCATGCTCCTTCCCCCGCGCTCCTGATCAAGGCCACAGCCCTATCGAAAGACGCATATGATACTGATGCATCATCAGGGGAGATTCCATCATTCACCGAAAAACCCTTCGGGTGCGACAAATGGTGAATTAACCGAAAAGAGCCCGGTTCCTTCTTTGGTACCACTCCCAGAGGAGATACTCTAAAATCTTGAAAAGGCGGCTTCAAAAACGGACCCGCCATCCTACCCAGATCTACCTCCTTCTGCACCTTTGATAACAAAACATCAGGATGTTCCCGACCCCACTTCAAATTTTCAGAAAAACCGGGGGACCTATGCAATCGAAACGGAATGAAAAAACCCTCCGAAAACCCAAAACGCAACTGACCTGCTGCCTCTTTATTGGGATACCGGTCTAACCACGGTCCCATCGCGACTACGTTCACTGGTGTCCTTCCTCTCCGTTTGCTGTGGCTTGACTGGCAACTTTCCCGCAGGGCGGGAACATCTAGCCGCCGGGTGGGAACCTCCGCATGAGGAACATTCATGCCGGAATTTGCAGAGACCATAGAATCGACAGTGTCCCTCATTAAACAGCCAACAGGTACCGGGTCTCCGTACGACCACTGAACTGGAACCCGACGAACCCTGTCCAGCGGCCGCTGTTGGAAAGGGGCGTTGTTTCTGCGTCATCATAAGACGCAGCCATACCTCAGTCGCCTTAACCCCCCAACCAATCTCCGGGTGAATAGCTAACCGTCTCCTAAATTCCTCATCATACCTCCACCACGCAGACCCACCGTGAGCCTTGTACGAGTTGTAGATCATATCCTGATAAATGAACAACTCTGAACATCTACCCGGGTGCTTCTGACCCATAACACAACCCAATACGGCAAATACTTGCAGCCAATTATTCATAGTCCTCGCCACTTTCGGGTACACTCTATCCGCAAACCTTTCCACAGGTCTCCTGTCCTTGTCCACGGTATGCTGATCCACCGCAATCAGCGACCAAATATCCACATATTCATTACTCCAAATCTTCTTTTTAGTATCATCGTCTAAGTGCGAACCCAGCGCACTGACCCCGCAGAACATGGCATCCTTGTACACCCCGGCAAGCGATGAATCAACCTTATTACCCTCCTTACCCGCATTAGCTGCGGGGGGCAATTGCCCGACCAACGCTCTCAAAACAGATATCACCATTGCATTATCCACACTTGAAGAACCCAGCAGTGAACACTCACCCGGATTCGCCATTGGAGGAGGGACTCCCATAGATGGAGGAACTCCGGCTCCCAAATAACCCGCCTGGATGCTGCTGTGATGACTTGTAGCCTCAGGAAGTGCGCTCAACGCAGCCAGGCTGGAAGTCCTTGACGGAACCCTCGACTCCCGGCGCCCGGGAGGAGGATTGAGAGCATGTTAGGGACTCACAGATGTGCTCGACGCCCCAGACGCTGAAGACGGAGAGACACGCCTCGAGGACCGGGTGTGGCGGCAGCCCCTAGAGGACACACTGCGGCCTGAACGCCGTGACTTTCTGCGCCTCCTTGAAGCATGCCGCCCCTGGTGACGCGGCCACGGGGAAGAGGAGTAGGAGAAAGAGGAGGAGGATCTCCGGCGCCTACGCCTGTCCCGCCTCCCCTCCGGGGGGTACGTGCCAAACGCCCCCGCCGAGAAAGCCTCCCTGTTACCCCCGGCAACGGCAGGTGCCGAAGCCGTGCTCTGGCCCAGTTCCCCCTGTAAGCTTCCCACCTGTGGGGCAGGGCCGGGCCCAGTACCGCCCACTGGAACCATCCCCGTGGGGGGCAAAAGTGGCAGGACACCCCTTGGGGCCTGAAGCCTGACCTCCTATGGGCGAATTCCCTCCCCCCCTTTGTACCGGGGACTGACCACTACCCGGTTCCTCCGCAGAAGCGGCGGACGTAGCGCTATGCCTCCCTCCCATCCTACGCCCCCGTGCTCCAGCAAAATTTTTCCCCCACTGCCACGCCCCTAACCCACTACCCACTAACGCCGCTACTGTGGGCACCGGAACCCGACTCCCGGCCGGTGACAGGCAGTGCAGTGGCTCCCCACTAACCCGGCACGCACCGCTACCACGTGTAGCCACCGCTGCCTGCTCCGTGACGCAGGGCCGGAAGTCGGGGGCGGGGACTTCCGCCTTGCTGCGCGCCGCCGAGACCCAGCGGCCGGCAAGGCGTCTTTCAGCCGCAACGGAGGGCGGGAGAGCCGTGCGGACCGCCTACCTCCCTGCAGCCCCACCACCTCCGGCTGCTCAGCATGAACCACCGCGGCGGTGATCAGTCCTTCATGAGGGGAATCGGTGACTGGACCCGGGACTCCTACAGCAGCAGGAGCCTGAGAAGCTCCCAGGTGAGCCCCTATACCTGCCAACGCACTGTGAAGCCATGACTCCCCCTCCTGCTGCACTCGCAAGTGCAGAGCCTCAATACGAGGATCTGTCATGGTACCGGACAGTGCTTCCAAACAAGCACTTCCAGGATGTGCTCAAGGAGGAAAGAGGGAGGGCGGCCTCGGATGCACTGCTATATATCCCACAGGAAGGGGCTGTGCTACCCCTTCTTACTCCCATTGGTCCCATAATTTTTAACCCCAACCCCACCAGAACGTAGGTGGGCAGATCCAGTCACTATGAGGGAAGGGGAAGAGAGGCACAACAGTCAGTGGCACTCTCCTTAATCAGTACAGTGCCAGCCAATCTAAAGGGTGTGAGATCTTCCTTTAATCCTCCAAAACCTAACAAGCCTTTTCCTGTCTCCGTCTTCGCACCATTCACATCCTCGTTCAGTCATTTGGGGACTCCAGGCATTTCAGTTAAGATGGTTCCCGTCTCTTTGTACATTGCATTTTACAGTACGGCAGCTCGGAGTGCTAGCTCCTGTGTCCTTATGGCAAATGGGAGAGGAAAGAAAAAGGGAGGGGGATATGAGTGGCTTCAAAGATTTTTTAAATATTTTCTATGACAAGACGTTGTAAAACACAATAATTTTGCTATCAGAGTTCTTGAATTTTACCTCACTAGAAAGTACTTCATCTTTGATTATACATGGTACCGCCAGCTCAGGGCTACTGCGATCGGGAGCCCCTGTGTTCCCACGTAAGCACATCTGCTCCTGGGCTGGTGGGACGAAGCAATGATCTTTGGTGATGGTGAGCCCCATGGAGTGAGGAGACATGTGGCCCCGCTTTATAGATGATATTTTTGTCATCTGGAAAGATACACCTGATGAATTCAAAACTTTGGTTGATGGTGATAACAACAATCCTGTAGGCCTGAACTGTGCCTGCGAATGCGGTACCACATGTCTGCCCTTTCCAGATCCGGGACTTCAGGAGGCTTCTACACACAGAAAACCCAACTCTCTGCTCAGATTAGAGAGCAACCACCTAGTCCCCCTCAAAAGACGTATCCCCACTATTCCAATAATAAGGCTATGTGCAGACGTAGTTTTAGGTGCTGCGGATTTGGAAAAATCCGCAGGTAAATACGAAGGTCAAAAAGTCCTGCGGTTTACCTGCGGATTAGCCTGCGGTTTCACACCTCTACAATGGAGAAGGTGTGAAACCACAGCGGAATCCGCACAAAGAATTGACATGCTGCTGATTTGAACGTGCGGAAAAATCCGTAGCATGTGCACAGCGTTTTCCAGTTTACCATTGAAAACAAGGGTACTATACAACGCAGCTAAATCTGCTGCGGACCCGCAGAGCCTGAAACGCTGCGGATCCGCAGCAGAATCGCACCGTCTGCACATAGCCTAAGAACGTCAAGGGACAGCCAGATGACCTGCAACTAAGATCCAGAGAGGGGAGGCCTACAATGGGAGCAGAATCCGCGAGTGGGGCAGCTGTTAACTGTGTAAGATGCTGTGAGATTTATTACCACCTTCAGTAATGAAGTGGAAGAGATGAAAATATTTGTGAAAGATTTTGTTCTATCCTTGAAATGGATAAGGACATAATCCCAATTTTAGGAGGTTAGCCACACATGACAATGGGTATTCGTGACTCATGTGAGCTTCCGTACTTAGTTATTTAAAACTCTTATTGACCACCCAACCCCATTGATTTATACACTAACCAAATAAACACTCCAGAGGTATTTGGATAAATTGGCCACAGCAATTATACATATAACATAACATTTTAAACACAACATCCCAGAAGGGGTGGTCCTCGAAGCCCCAAACCATAAAACTCAGATTTAATATTCCCAACTTAGTCCCCAGGTCGAGTCTTGCCTCTAGCCGCTAAGCTCCAGCTCAGAGACACATATCAACCCACCTGGCCAGTTTCCATTACCATTAAGCACGGGTCCACTTTAATCCCTTCCACGGGATAATTCCATTACCCGTCCACTTGAATCCACACAGGGGGGAGTCCAGGACCTCTTGAGATCCCCCCCCTGAACAGCTATTTACCAGCACCACCAACTTTGAGGACCTCTCCCCCACGCCACCAACATAAATGTTCTGATCCCTCAAACATTTATGTCCCTCCACACTTCCGAGCCTCTTTTTAATGCCTTCTGGTACCAAACGCCACATATCCAACTGACCATGTTTAGGCGGATCTCGTTCCTCTTCCAAAATTCCCCCTTTACCAAATTCCAAATCCGTGTGGCGCACCACAACCTCCCTCATTCCTTGCCATAAAAGATGGGACACTGCTTTATTCACCTTGATCCCAGCTTTGTTCATTCCTTGAACAGACCTCACTCTATGCCACACCTTTCTGAAAGCGATATCGTACCCTGCCAACAAAACCTAGGAGACATAGCCATAGCTGCAACATATCAAACTTCATATCCTTAATCACGTCCCTGTAGGGCCTTTTCCAAAACCAATCTTTCCCAGATATATCGCCAGTACATCTGAAGCTTGGGCCCAAGCAAACAAATCTTTGAAATTCGGAGCGTAACTGTTTCAAACCATCCCCCCACCTACTGATCCACCGTGGGACCGCTATATTCCTTGGCACCCCAGCTGCCACCTATCTAGGCAGACCGCTGCCCTTAATGCTGCCCAGAAGACAAATGAATGTCCCATAATCCACCAATGCAGTTATCCATACTTAACCATAAATCAACGCTGGACCAACGTACTGTTGAAACCTCACAGACTCCCAATGACCAATCCTCGTCACTTCCTAGCCTAAACCTCTCCTGACTGTCTCTATGGCTGCTCCCATCCGAAGATAATGCCCATTGTAATCCTCTGAAAGGATACCTTCCTAGTCCAAACACCTCTTTTTATTGCCACAAATTGAAAATGTGACAAAAAATAACCGTCCTTATGTACCAATAACAGGGTACCCAACGCACCCATTATCCACCGAAAGAACTCTTCATATAAATCCACTGAACATATAAGGCCTGTTTCACACATCCGTTTGTGTCCATCAGTCAAAATCCGCCGTTTTGCAAAAAAAACGGATCTGCCATTTTTCTTGGCGGATCCGTTTTTTTTTCCCATTGTGTTGCATTACCGGCGGATCTTGACGGATGGCCATCCGTTTGTCCGTTTGATCCGGTTTTTTTCGGATCCGACAAAATTTTGACGTCCGCCGACATGCCCGAATGGACCATGCAACGTTTTTTCGGGCGGCAGGATCCGCATTTCTCACTGCGCATGCCCGAAAGACTTCACTCAGCCGCAAATTTAACCCTAAACTCTGTTCTGGCAGCTGAAAAATTCTCTCTCTCTCCCCAGGCAGCGGTTCCTTTAAAATTCTTCCTTTGACGGATCCGTTAACATAACGGTACGGTGGCAAACGTTGTGGTCAGTACAGGAACGGATCCGTTATCCGCCATTTTAGTGGATTTTGACTGACCTAAAAAACTGATGTGTGAAACAGGCCTAAGGAGAACTAACTACATCAACAACCTTACCTTGCAACCTTTGCCTTCGACATCCGTTTTGGAGGTACAGATAAATATTGTCGGCCTGTTCTCAAACCCGTTCGCATCACATTTCCGCAGCACTCCTTCCTGAAATCTTAAAGGACCGACTAACTCCCTCAATTGAAAAGAAAAAAAACAAAATAAGGTTGCCGGGCAAGCCCACTAAAAAGGAGGTAACTCCCGTGAAGAGGAACAGACATTCACTAGTTGATTGCTGAAATCAGCAAATACTTGATAAGACACCGGCCAACTACGGACCCATACCCTTAGATCAGAAGGATTTTTGCTAAATCCTGAATATCCTTGAACTTAAAAATTCAAAAGCTATATTCGACATTAATTTATTCAATTTAGGGACAGACCAACTCTTCTCCCGACTATACCCAACCAATAACACCGAATTGCTCTCCTCCTACAGCCCTTTGTCCAATGCCGACTTCCAATCCTCCCAATTACCACATGCCTAAACGTATTGTGTCCACATTCATTAAAGACCTAGACAATAAATCCCATACTGCCCGATGGGAAGTTCCAGAACTCCACCGGACACATCCGTCTTTTTAAACTCGCTCCCACTGTGGACCAGAAAAGCTTCAAGAATAGGGTAACTCAGCCACGCCCAACCCCCGCTGATAAACACAAGTTAAAATTAGGCCCATCCAAACCAAATGCTGTAACACCCCAGCCAACGGACGCTCAGGAGGAGATAAGGAATTTAGGGGCTTATCCTCCCAAACCTTTTAAATCAAAACAAAACCGAATCTTCCCACCCTGAAAACAACTCCATTACCCTACAATGATAATTCCACATTGATTGGGAATACCTGACACCAAACCCAATTATACGCAAGACCATTATTAATCCCAACCTTTGGCCCTGACTCTACCAACCACGCCAGACCATTATTAAACCAAACCTTTGGCCCTGACTCTACCAACCACACAAACTGAATGTCTAAACCGAAACCATGCTGACCCGTCAAGCCAACAAAAGACCTAAATCCATCAGTGAAATCCAGATGGACCTGCTATTATACAACTCACTTTTGAGGCAAACAAATTCGTAGACACTGTCGCCATAAATAGCCGACGGCAGAACGCTTTGCCCAACGGCATAATCTTACGGCAAAATTAGCTTGTCCAGTAGAGATTGAACCTCATGCAACATCACCATTTACAAATCCCTAAAACGCCTCATTTCTGCCTTCATGTCAACCATCATTTTCACCAGCAACCTGCCATCCAACGCAATTGTATCAATTTGATACCCAAGAAAACTCAATACTGTCACAGGACCCACCGTATTGTGGGCCACTAAAGGGGCCGCAAACTTCTTGGCCATGCTTTCCATTGTACGTAATAGCATGAACAATCAAGACCTGTGTCGAACCAGTGACCAAAAAATTCATCCAATTAATGAATACAGGAATTGAAAACGAACACCTCTGTAAGCAACCATTCCAAAAACAAACCAAACGTCACAAGATTATGAGCACGAAAGAGGACACCCCATGAGTAGAAAATGATCAACAAAGAGACTCCAATCCCCATAAACGACCCAACAAATGCATACTCTCCATTTTTTCCCCGCTCCCTTTCAACACGACTGTACCCGACCGTACCCAGTCCATAGCAGCAACAACAGGAATGTACAACACCAAACCCAACTGAGGGTTGATACCATCATTTACTGATGACATTTACGTAAAAGAATTGTGATGAATTTCTTTGAATGTACCAGGCCCCTTCGTTTACCACCACACCAATCGGTGAAAAACTCAAATTATTGAAGGGAAGCCTATTTAAACAGTCCAGCCTTTTTACCCAAAGCCACATCTTTATATAATTGTTTAGAAAGCAAAGCCAGCTTCCAGTTAACGTCAACAAGAGGAATCCCGAAAACTGTCCCTAAAACCCCCTCTTACCCATGGGCTGTCATCTTATTAAGACACCTATTTAGGAAGCCTCTCTTGCCGACGCGATGACCTCGACCCTTTTTTCAATTCCATCATTACCACCTTTGCTTTCTTCCCTTGAAACACTTTACCGTGACCTACTTAAATAATGCGACCCTTTCTCCATTGCCACCGATTATCCTGACGGCTACAAAGTCCCGGTGCCCCCAGGCAACGATTGTTTCCTATGCCCCAGCCTAACCGGGGCCCTTAACCTCAACCATAATGCTAAGTCGTTGTGATCCCAATAGATGCCCGGCCGCATGGCTTTTCACCATCGAAACTACTCAATATATTTAGCCTAAAAACCTCACCAATCACTTTCATGTGACCACAAATCCCGAGCAGTTCACCCTATCCTCACCTCACCTTGTCTAAATTAAAACGATCCACTGGAAGCAATGAAAATACTTCAACATTCAGTATTGTCCTTTCCAAATCGTGTCCCCTACTTCATATTTCAAGTGCACCCCCAAAGTCCCCTCACACACAAACCTCACCCTTGGCAGAATCATCTAACAGAATTGAATCCTCTTTTTCTTTCTCCTCTCCTACCTTCACTAATGGGCTGCACTTAATGCCGAACTGGATGTATGTATTCCACCCACTAATATCGCCTGAAAAACACCTATCCTTAGCACTACCCCACCATGCTGCGTAAGGTGCCACCCCGCCTTGAGGGGTCCCGGATCCCCATAACCTGACTAAATCCCATAGGGGTCCCGGATCCCCATAACCTGACTAAATCCCATATGGATCCCGGATCCCCATAACCGGACGAAATTCCGTAGCCCATGCAAAATAAACGTCATGACTCCGCTAGCCCAGAAAACAGCAAAAAGGCAAAAATTTTTACCCGTCCAGGCCTCCAGACAAATGCACTATCAGGATGCAGTGGACCCATATAATGGTCCCAGCACTAGCCCCCACCTTATTCAAATACATTAACCCCGTAATACCATCCCATTCCCTAACTCCAGCTCACCGTATTCCCCCTCAACCCTGTCATGTCGGTCTCCCTTTTATGTCCTGTGGCCCTGGGTCGCCCTCCCAGGGCTGCGGGGGTACTCGGTACCGGGCCGGTATCAGGGGGACGTGTCACAGCAGCGGTGACCCGGACCGTGGCCCTGGGCGCCCAAGCAATGGCGGGAGATGTGAATGGTGGAATGTAGTTAGATGAATAGTTCATGACGCCATCTGTGGTGTTCGGCAAGGGAAGTGTTAAGCCGACGCTGCAGACAGATCCTCTGGGACAGATGGTGTGGTGCAGCAGTGGTGGTATAGCCCTCAACAGGCAGGGCTGTTGTCCCAGGGCAGTGTAGATGTGGGGACACTTAGATGGTATAGTGTTCGGCGCAGGGAATGTAGCAGTGTCAGGCGGACGGACGCAGGAAGGAATGGAGGACACCAGGGCATGTAGATCCAAAGCTTTACTCACAGTCTATAGTGCCCGCTTCTGTGCCATATCCTCCGGGTCAGGAGGGAACTCAGTCAACCTCCAGGCAAGATGGAATGCTCCCTTCCACACTCCGCCAACTTATGTGCCTTTTCTGAACGTCTCCTCTATAGCGCCTTTAAGTGTGAAGATCTCCTAGTACTGTGTTACACTGGAGTTCCTCCTGACAGATGTTCCCAAGAACTCTACTTGCACGGCAGACAGCTGTAGCCTGCTTCGGGGACTCTCTACTCCTAAGTCCCGGCTCTCTATCCGTGTTGCTGTGGTGCCCTCAAGTCTTAGATGGGAGTAGTGCATTTACAGCCCACTACTCCACCGGTGTCTGCTCTAGGACCATTAGTGTTCATACAACCTCGGGGACCGGGCCCCGGCCTTGTGCTTAGAACTTCTAGGCAGGGTTCTTCCTCTAACCCACGTCCTCTATGTTCCCTTTTACTCCTACATTCCGTACTTGTCCTTTCCCTTCTATGGAAGCTCAGGCTTTGGTTCAATGTCCGGTTCAATGTCCTTCTCCTCCTTTCCTTTCTTTTCCCGTGCCAGCTGGCTCAGGTCACTGAGGCAGCTGCAGCACTCCTTCTTCCATCCCTTCTTCCAGGGATCCCCACTCCTCCTGAGTGGCCTCTGAACCTCCTGTCAGACTGAACCCCGAACTGAACTCCACTCTTTTATATGAATACTCAACTCCACTCACCTCCCAGCACGTCTAGTGTTCCAAGCAGGGAACCATCAAAGGTGCTCTGCCTCTCTCTAAGGAAGGAGCCGCAATGTGGTTATGCTGAACTACTCTATTGTGTGGGGTGTGAGTGTTGGAGCGTGGTCAGGAGCCTCCAACTTACCTGGATGGTGGGGCACCACACCTTAGGAGAAGGTGCAGTACCTCTGTGGCGACTGAGCCTCAGGGGCACCACAGCCCAGTACGGCCTTACTTTACATGTAAGATTCAAAATAGACTGAGCGGATACGGGGGTGCTGTGAAGAGGATGGGGTGCTGGTGAGGAGGATGGGGAGGTGCTAGTGAGGAGGATGGGGTGCTGGTGAGGAGAATGGGGTGCTGGTGAGGAAGATAGGGGTGCTGGTGAGGATGATGGGGAGGTGCTAGTGAGGAGAATGGGGTGCAGGTGAGGAAGATAGGGGTGCTGGTGATGATGGGGATGTGCTGGTGAGGAGGATGGGGGTGCTGGTGAGGAGAATGGAGTGATAGTGAGGATAATAGGGTGAAGGAGAGAAGGGTGGGGTGCTGGTGGGGATGGGGGAGTGCTGGTGAGGAGCATGGGGGTGGTGCTGGTGAAGATGATGCTAGTGAGGACGATAAGGGGGTGATGGTGAGGAGGATGGAGTTACTGGTGATGAAGATAGTGGTGCTGGTGAGGATGATGAGGCGCTGGTGAGGAGGATGGAGTGCTAGTGAGGAGGATGGGGGCATGCTGGTGAGGATGATGGGGTGCTGGTGAGGAGAATGGTGTGCTGGTGATGAAGATAGGGGTGCTGGTGTGGAGGATGGGGAGGTGCTGGTGAGGAGGATGGGGTGAAAGAGAGGAGGATGGGGGTGCTGATGAGGAGGATGGGGTGCTGGTGGGGATGGGGGAGTGCTGGTGAGGAGGATGGGGTGCTGCTGGTTAAGATGATGAAGTGCTAGTGAGGACGATAAGGGGGTGATGGTGAGGAGGATGGAGTTGCTGGTGAGGATGATGAGGTGCTGGTGAGGAGGATGGAGTGCTAGTGAGAAGGATGGGGGCGTGTTGGTGAGGATGATGGGTGCTGGTGAGGAGAATGGGGTGCTGGTGATGAAGATAGGGATGCTGGTGAGGATGATGGTGAGGAGAATGGAAGAGATTCTGGTGAGGAAGATGTAGGAGTGCTGGTGATGAAGATAGGGGTGCTGGTGAAGAGAATAGGGGTGCTAGTGATGAGGATGGAAGGGATGCTGTGAGGAGGATGTGGGAGTGCTGGTGAGGAGAATGGAGTGGTGCTAGTGAGGACGATAAGGGGGTGCTGGTGAGGAGGATGTGGGGTGCTGGTGAGGAGGATGGAGTTACTGGTGATGAAGATAGTGGTGCTGGTGAGGATGATGAGGTCCTGGTGAGGAGGATGGGGTACTAGTGAGGACGATGGGGTGGTGCTGGTGAGGAGGATGGGGTGGTGGTAGTGAGGATGATAAGGGGGTGCTGGTGAGGAGAATGGGGTGCTGGTAATGAAGATAGGGGTGCTGGTGAGGAGGATGGGGTAGTGCTGGTGAGGATGATGGGATGCTGCTGAGAATGATAAGGGGGCGCTGGTGAGGAGGATGGGGTGCTAGTGAGGATGATGGGGTGGTGCTGGTGTGGAGGATGGGGTTACTGGTGATGAAGCTGTGGGAGTGCTGGTGAGGAGGATGGGGATGCTGGTGAGGAGAATAGGATGCTAGTGAGGATGATGGAGTGGTGCTGGTGTGGAGGATGGGGTTACTGGTGATGAAGCTGTGGGAGTGCTGGTGATGAGGATGTTTGAGTGCTGGTGAAGAGGATGGGGGTGCTGATGAGGAGGATTGGGGTGCTGGTGAGGAGGATGGGGGTGCTTATGAGGAGGATAAGGGTGCTTGTGAGGAGGATGGGAGTGCTGGTGAGGAGGATGAGGTGGTGCTGGTGAGGTGGATGAGGTGCTAGTAACATAGTAACATAGTTTTGAAGGCTGAAGGAAGACCTTATGTCCATCTAGTTCGGTCTATTTTTATTGCAGCTGTTCTGCATTGTTGATCCTGGGGAAGGCAAAAAACCCACAGAGTAGAAGCCAAATTTCTCCATAGGGAAAAAAATTCCTTCCCCTAAGCTGGGTCACCCATCTACCTATAATATTCTGTTATTCGGAACCTTCTATACTGTTACTCACAAGAAAAGCATCCATTCCTTTCTTATATTCATTCAGTGCGTTGGCCATCACCACTTCCTCAGGAAGAGAATTCCAGAGCCTGACTGCTCTTACCATGAAGAACCCTCTTCTATGCTGGTGCAGAAATTGTCTTTCCTCCAAACGAAGAGAATGCCCCCTTGTTCTTGTCACAGCCCTTGGTACAAACAGTTCATTGGAGAGATCTCTGTATTGCCCTCTGATATACTTGTACATATATATTAAGTCTCCCCTAAGTCTTCTCTTTTCTAGAGTAAATAGACCTAATTTTGATAACCTTTCTGGGTATTGTAGTGAACCAACTCCATTTATCATTTTAGTAGTCCGCCTTTGAACCCTTTCAAGTTCAGTAACGTCTTTCTTGAGCACCGGCGTCCAAAATTGCACACAATCCTCCAAGTGTGGTCTGATGAGTGATTTGTACAGAGGGAGAATTGTTGTGAGTTCATTCTCCCCTTCACCTTTGATGTCTGATGAACTTCCTCTGCTGGTGAAGAGAGGTAGTGAAATTGATTGGGATGGGAAGAACCTGTCATCTGAACTGGCAGAGTGTGATTGGACATCTGGAATTTCTGTGTGGATATAAGACAGCCGACGCCCTGCAGGGCTGCTGGTGATCCTTTCTGCTCTGAGCTCTTGCATCCAGCTTAGTTCCTGTCTACTAAAAGCTAAGTTTTTGCTCTGCTATTGTTCCATGAGATTTTGTCTGGTTTCCTTAGTGTTTGTATTCAGCCAGTCCTGGTTGGGACCGGCTGAATTCCATTTTTGTCTCTGATCAGTTGATCTCTTTGCTCTGTTTTCAGAATATACCTGAGTGCTGATATAGTGATTTTGAAGTCTAGCGACTTCAGGGCCTTTTTCCCTATCAGACGGTTGGGACATTTTTGGTAGGGTTTTTTGCGGATTGCAGCCAGCATCCTTTCTGTCCTGTCCTATCTAGTTAGTTGGGCCCCATCATTTGCTCAGCCTGTCTTTCTGTCTGTGTTTGTGTTTTCATCTGTTTTTCACCGACAATACATGTTGGGGACTGTCTATTGCTTTGGGGTCTGCTCTGGGGCAGTTTAGATTTCCCCTTTCCTTCTTTAGGCTTATGTAGTTCTCCGGCTGTGACGAGGGGTCTAGGGCACCGTAGGAACCCCCCACGGCTACTGTTAGTTGTGGTGTATAGGATCAGGGGTCTGCAAACCGATAGCTACCAACCTCTCCGGTTTTCTGGACTTAGCTTGTATTATTGTTTTCTCCTCCTCCGGTGACTCATTCATAACAGAATCACCAGCCACACCGCAGATTCTAGGGTGCTCAATAGCAGGAAAGAATTGGAAAAAAAAAAAAGTGTCAGAATTTCTTTTTTTTGTGTAGATTTTTTCCTCTATTACTCTGAGGCCGTAGGGGGATTTTTTTCTCAATGGAGATTAAGCAATTGTCTGATCGTGTGGAGCAGCTTACTGCTGAAGTGCGGGGAATTTTCGCCTATCTTGCTCATTCACATGCTGCTGAACCAAAGATCCCTACTCCTGATGTGTTTTTTGGGGATCGGTCTAAATTTCTGAATTTTAAGAATAATTGTAAATTATTTTTTGCCTTGAAGCCTAATTCATCGGGGAGCTCCGCGCAGCAGGTTAAAATTGTCATCTCTTTGCTGCGCGGCGATCCCCAGGATTGGGCGTTTTCTTTGAAACCTGATGATCCTATTCTGACTGATGTGAATGCATTTTTTCAGGCCTTGGGGTTGTTGTATGATGAACCTAATGCTATTGATCAGGCTGAAAAGGTCCTGTTGGCATTGAGCCAGGGTCAGGATTCTGCAGAGTTGTACTGTCAAAAATTCCAAAAGTACCTGGAATGATGGTGCCTTGGCAGCTCTCTTTCGGAAGGGTTTGTCAGAAACCGTAAAAGATACTATGGTGGGATTTCCTGTTCCCTCTGGTCTTGACGATTCTATGTCATTAGCCATTCAGGTTGATCGGCGTTTGCGGTAACGCAAAACTGCACAAGAAGTGTTGCCATCTGTTGAACAAATGTCTGAACCTATGCAATGTGATAGAGTTTTGTCTAGGGCGCAACGTCAGGAGTTCAGAAGGCGTAATAAGCTGTGTTTTTTCTGTGGAGATGCCTCTCATATTATTTCTGTCTGCCCTAAACTAGAGAAACATTTTGCACACAGATTTGCTGTGGGTGGTGTTCAACCTAAGTTTCTTCTGGCAATTACTCTGATCTGCTCTCTGTCCACATTTTACGCTAAGGCTTTTGTGGATTCGGGAGCAGCTCTGAACCTGATGGACTTGGATTTTGCTAAACGTTGTGGGTTTCCTATGACACCTCTGCGGACGCCTATCTCTTTGAGGGGTATTGATGCTACTCCTTTGGCGAAGAATAAACCTCAGTTTTGGACCCAGGTGGTAATGCGGGTCGCCCCAGACCATCAAGAAAATTGCAGATTTTTGGTGTTGCATAATTTGCATGATACCATCGTTCTGGGGTTTCCCTGGTTGCAAATCCATAATTCAGTTTTGGATTGGAAATCTGTGTCTGTGGTGAGTTGGGGTTGTCGGTGTGCCCTTAGTGACGCTCCTATTTTCTCCACCTCTCTCCAGTCGCATGATGTTCCTAACTATTTGGCTGATTTTTATGATGTATTTAGTGAGAATGAGTCTGCGTCTTTCCCTCCTCATAGGAGTTATGACTGTGCAATTGAGCTGAGCCCTGGGTGTAAATTTCCCAAGAGTCGACTTTTCAATTTATCTGTACCCGAGCACGAGGCTATGCGATCGTATATTAAGGAGTCATTGGAGAAGGGTCATATTAGACCATCCTCTTCACCCTAAGGGGCTGTTTTTTTTTTTGTGGCCAAGAAAGATGGTTCATTAAGGCCTTGTATTGACTATCGTTCCCTCAACAAAATTACTGTTAAATATCAGTATCCGTTACCCCTGATTTCTGATCTATTCTCCAGAGTTAAAGGTGCTTGCTGGTTTACCAAGCTTGACCTCAGGGGGGCGCATAATCTTATTCGCATTAAGCAGGGGGATGAATGGAAGACGGCGTTTAATACTCCGGAGGGACATTTTGAGTACCTGGTGATGCCTTTTGGGCTCACTAATGCCCCTTCTGTCTTCCAGTGCTTCATGAATGATATTTTACGAGACTTTGTGGATAAATTTTTGATCATCTATCTGGATGATATTTTGATATTTTCCAGGGATTGGGATTCTCATGTGGAATATGTTTGGACTGTGTTCCGGATTTTGAGGGAGAATTCCCTGTATGTCAAGGGATCGAAATGCCTTTTTGGAGTATAGAGGATTTCATTTTTGGAATTTATTTTGTCTCCGTCAACTATTGAAATGGACCCGGCCAAGGTACAGGCCATTTATGATTGGGTTCAGCCCACTTCTTTGAAGGCCCTCCAGAAGTTTTTGGGTTTTGCTAATTTTTATCGTAAATTTATAGCTAATTTTACTGGTATTGCCAAACCATTGACTGATTTGACTAAGAAGGGGGCTGATGAGCTGAATTGGTCTCCGGAGGCTGTTTCTTCTTTTCAGGAGCTGAAGCGAAGGTTCACTTCTGCCCCGGTTTTGCGGCAACCTGATGTCTCACTACCGTTTCAGGTAGAGGTGGACGCTTCTGAGATTGGTGCAGGAGCTGTTTTGTCCCAAAAAGATCCGGTAACATCTAAAATGAATCCCCGTGCTTTCTTTTCCCGAAAGTTCTCCCCATCCGAACGTAACTACAGTGGGGCAAAAAAGTATTTAGTCAGTCAGCAATAGTGCAAGTTCCACCACTTAAAAAGATGAGAGGCGTCTGTAATTTACATCATAGGTAGACTTCAACTATGGGAGACAAACTGAGAAAAAAAAATCCAGAAAATCACATTGTCTGTTTTTTTTTTCATTTTATTTGCATATTATGGTGGAAAATAAGTATTTGGTCAGAAACAAGCAATCAAGATTTCTGGCTCTCACAGACCTGTAACTTCTTCTTTAAGAGTCTCCTCTTTCCTCCACTCATTACCTGTAGTAATGGCACCTGTTTAAACTTGTTATCAGTATAAAAAGACACCTGTGCACACCCTCAAACAGTCTGACTCCAAACTCCACTATGGTGAAGACCAAAGAGCTGTCAAAGGACACCAGAAACAAAATTGTAGCCCTGCACCAGGCAGGGAAGACTGAATCTGCAATAGCCAACCAGCTTGGAGTGAAGAAATCAACTGTGGGAGCAATAATTAGAAAATGGAAGACATACAAGACCACTGATAATCTCCCTCGATCTGGTGCTCCACGCAAAATCCCACCCCGTGGGGTCAGAATGATCACAAGAACGGTGAGCAAAAATCCCAGAACCACGCGGGGGGACCTAGTGAATGAACTGCAGAGAGCTGGGACCAATGTAACAAGGCCTACCATAAGTAACACACTACGCCACCATGGACTCAGATCCTGCAGTGCCAGACGTGTCCCACTGCTTAAGCCTGTACATGTCCGGGCCCGTCTGAAGTTTGCTAGAGAGCATTTGGATGATCCAGAGGAGTTTTGGGAGAATGTCCTATGGTCTGATGAAACCAAACTGGAACTGTTTGGTAGAAACACAACTTGTCGTGTTTGGAGGAAAAAGAATACTGAGTTGCATCCATCAAACACCATACCTACTGTAAAGCATGGTGGTGGAAACATCATGCT
Source organism: Dendrobates tinctorius (assembly GCF_039654945.1). Taxonomy (NCBI): domain Eukaryota; kingdom Metazoa; phylum Chordata; class Amphibia; order Anura; family Dendrobatidae; genus Dendrobates; species Dendrobates tinctorius. The sequence goes on along the minus strand of NW_027362074.1, from coordinate 1,042,070 downwards.
TTGGGGCTGTTTCTCTGCAAAGGGGCCAGGACGACTGATCCGGGTACATGAAAGAATGAATGGGGCCATGTATCCTGAGATTTTGAGTGCAAACCTCCTTCCATCAGCAAGGGCATTGAATATGAAACGTGGCTGGGTCTTTCAACATGACAATGATCCAAAGCACACCGCCAGGGCAACGAAGGAGTGGCTTCGTAAGAAGCATTTCAAGGTCCTGGAGTGGCCTAGCCAGTCTCCAGATCTCAACCCTATAGAAAACCTTTGGAGGGAGTTGAAAGTCCCTGTTGCCAAGCGAAAAGCCAAAAACATCACTGCTCTAGAGGAGATCTGCATGGAGGAATGGGCCAACATACCAACAACAGTGTGTGGCAACCTTGTGAAGACTTACAGAAAACGTTTGACCTCTGTCATTGCCAACAAAGGATATATCACAAAGTATTGAGATGAAATTTTGTTTCTGACCAAATACTTATTTTCCACCATAATATGCAAATAAAATGAAAAAAAAACAGACAATGTGATTTTCTGGATTTTTTTTTCTCAGTTTGTCTCCCATAGTTGAGGTCTACCTATGATGTAAATTACAGACGCCTCTCATCTTTTTAAGTGGTGGAACTTGCACTATTGCTGACTGACTAAATACTTTTTTGCCCCACTGTATGATGTGGGGAATCCGGAACTGTTAGCCATGAAATGGGCATTTGAGGAGTGGAGACATTGGTTGGAGGGAGCTAAACATCAAGTCGTGGTCCTTACTGACCACAAGAATTTGATTTACCTGGAGTCGGCCAAACGCTTGAATCCTAGACAGGCTAGGTGGGCCTTGTTTTTCACACGTTTTGATTTTGTGGTCTCTTTTCTTCCGGGCACTAAGAATGTCAAGGCAGATGCCCTCTCTAGGAGTTTCTTTGCTGATTCTCCTATTGTGACCAAGCCTGCTACCATCTTAGGTGAGGGGGTAGTTCTTTCTGTCATCTAGCCTGATTTGAGATGTGTTCTGGAAGAGTTTCAGGAGGACAAACCTGAGCGTTGTCCCATTGGAAAATTGTATGTTCCTGACCAGTGGAGGAAGAGTGATGTCTGAGGTTCATTGCTCCGCATTGGCTGGTCATCCAGGTATTTTTGGTACTAGAGATTTGGTGAGTCGGTCTTTTTTGTGGCCCGCCTTGTCTCGTGATGTCAGGAATTTTGTGCAGTCCTGTGGGACTTGCTCCCGGTCTAAACCTTGTTCTCGCTTTAGTGGGTTGTTGATGCCTTTGCCGGTGCCCAGGAGGCCATGGACCCATATTACAATGGATTTTATCTCTGATATGCCTGTCTCTCAGAGAATGACTGTTATTTGGGTGATTTGTGATAGATTTTCTAAGATGGTCCATCTTGTACCACTCCCTAAGTTGCCATCTTCCTCAGAGTTGGTGCCCTTGTTTTTGCAACAGGTGGTTCGCTTGCACGGGATTCCTGAGAACATTGTATCTGACAGAGGAGTTCAGTTTGTGTCTAGATTTTGGAGGACTTTCTGTTCCAAGCTGGGAATTCAGTTGTCCTTCTCCTCTGCGTTTCACCCTCAGACCAATGGGCAGACGGAGAGAACAAACCAGACTTTGGAGTCGTATTTGAGATGTTTTATTTCCGCTGATCAGGATGATTGGGTTTCATTTTTGCCCTTGGCCGAATTTGCTTTAAATAATAGAGCTAGTTCTGCCACTTTGATGTCACCTTTTTCTGTAACTTTGGGTTTCATCCTCAATTCTCTTCAGGGCAGGTGGAGTCTTCTGCCTGCCCAGGTGTTGACACTGTGGTGGAGAGAATGCACCAGATTTGGGACCAAGTGGTGGATAAGTTGTCTCTCTCCCAGGAAAAGGCCCAGCAGTTTTCCAACCGGCATAGGACCATTGGTCCCCGGTTTAAGGTGGGTGATATGGTTTGGTTGTCATCAAAGAATATCTCTATGAAGGTGGCTTCTCCAAAGTTTAAACCTAGATTTATTGGACCTTACAAGATTTTGGAGATTCTTAATCCGGTCTCTTTTCGATTGGCTCTTCCTGTTACATTCAAGATCCATAACGTGTTTCATATGTCTCTGTTAAAGAGGTTTGTTGAGCCAGTAGTTCCTGTGGAGGCACCTCCTGACCCTGTATTGGTTGAATGTAATGTGGAATATGAGGTTGAGAAGATACTGGATTCTCGTCTGGCTAGACGGAGACTCCAGTATTTGGTTAAATGGAAGGGTTATGGCCAGGAGGATAATTCTTGGGTCCCTGCATCCGATATTCATGCCGAAAGATTGATTCGTGCTTTTCATCGGGCCCATCCTGATCGCCCTGGTGGCGTGGATGAGGGTTCGGTGACCCCTCCTCAAGGGGGAGGTACTGTTGTGAGTTCATTCTCCCCTTCACCTTTGATGTCTGATGAACTCCCTCTACTGGTGAAGAGAGGTAGTGAAATTGATTGGGATGGGAAGAACCTGTCATCTGAACTGGCAGAGTGTGATTGGACATCTGGAATTTCTGAGTGGATATAAGGCAGCCGACGCCCTGCAGGGCTGCTGGTGATCCTTTCTGCTCTGAGCTCTTGCATCCAGCTTAGTTCCTGTCTACTAAAAGCTAAGTTTTTGCTCTGCTATTATTCCATGAGATTTTGTCTGGTTTCCTTAGTGTTTGTATTCAGCCAGTCCTGGTTGGGACTGGCTGAATTCCATTTTTGTCTCTGATCAGTTGATCTCTTTGCTCTGTTTTCAGAATATACCTGAGTGCTGATATAGTGATTTGGCCTTTTTCCCTATCAGACGGTTGGGACATTTTTGGTAGGGTTTTTTGCGGATTGCAGCCAGCATCTTTTCTGTCCTGTCCTATCTAGTTAGTTGGGCCCCATCGTTTGCTCAGCCTGTCTTTCTGTCTGTGTTTGTGTTTTCATCTGTTTTTCACCGACAATACATGTTGGGGGCTGTCTATTGCTTTGGGGTCTGCTCTGGGGCAGTTTAGATTTCCCCTTTCCTTCTTTAGGCTTATGTAGTTCTCCGGCTGTGACGAGGGGTCTAGGGCACCATAGGAACCCCCCACGGCTACTGTTAGTTGTGGTGTATAGGATCAGAGGTCTGCAATCCGATAGCTACCAACCTATCTGGTTTTCTGGACTTAGCTTGTATTTTTGCTTTCTCCTCCTCCGGTGACTCATTCATAACAGAGAATTATGTTTTCATCTCGTGTCCCCAGACCTCTTCTAATGCGTCCCATGACCCTATTTGCTTTGGTGGCAGCTGCCTGACACTGGGCACTCCAATTTAGCTTCTTATTGACTAAGTGAGGACGATGGGGTGGTGCTGGTGAGAAGGATTGGGGTGCTGGTGAGGAGGATGGGGTACTGGTGAGGAGGATGGAGGTGCTGTTTAGGAGGATGGGGTGGTGCTGGTGAGGAGGATGGGGTTGCTGGTGAGGAGGATGGGGTTGCTGGTGAGGAGGATGGGGTGGTGCTGGTGAGGAGGATGGGGTGGTGCTGGTGAGGGGGATGAGGTGCTAGTGAGGATGATGGGGTGGTGCTGGTGAGGAGGATTGGGGTGCTGGTGAGGAGGATGGGGGTACTGGTGAGGAGGATGAAGGTGCTGGTGAAGAGCATGGGGTGGTGCCGGTGAGGAGGATTGGGGTGCTCTTGAGGAGGATGGGGTTACTGGTGAGGAGGATGGAGGTGCTGGTGAGGAGGATGGGGTAGTGCTGGTGAGGGGGATGAGTGTTATGAGCTAATTTTCTGCTCCACCAGTTGAGAGTACCCCTTCCGTTCTCCCTCTGGTGGTGACAGGAGGTGGTGAGGTTGGTTTGAGTGGTAGTGATCTGCCACCTGGTGAGGAAGATAGTGATTGGATCTCTGGAGTATCAGACTGGATATAAGACAGCCGACGCCCTATCCTGTTGCTGGTGATTCAGTCTGCTTCTCAGGTCTAGGACTCAGCTCTGTTCCAGTCTTCTCAAGATAAGTTTGTTTTTTTGCTAATGTTCACACTTGCTCTTGTTGGTCTTTTCAGTTTTTTGTGTGGTCAGCCAGCCCAGCTGGGCTGTGCTGAATTTCCACTCTTATTTGCCAAATTGCCTTTTTTGTCCCTTATTAGATTGGTCTCTTTTTGCTCTGTCTCAGTATATTTCAGAGTGCTGATATAGTGGGAGAAGTCTAGTGATTTCAGGGTTAATTTTGCTATCAGTTGTGTTGGACATTTTGTAGGGTTTTTTGGCAGACTGCAGACAGTGTCTTTCTTTTCCTGTCCTTTCTAGTTATTCTGGCCCCATCATTTGCTCAGCCTATTTTCCTGCCTTTGTTTGTGCTTTCATCTTTTTTTACCGTCAATACATGTGGGGGGGCTGTCTCTCCTTTGGGGTCTGCTCTGGGGCAGTTAGTTTTCCCCTTTTCCTGCTTTAGGCTTATTTAGTTTCTCTAGTTGTGATGAGGCGTCTAGGACCACCATAGGAACGCTCCACGACTGCTGCTAGTTGCGTGTTATGATCAGGGGTCTGCAGTCTGCATAGATACCAACCTCTTTGGTTTTCTGAGACTTAGCTTTGTTGTTTTTTATTTCCTCCTCGGCTACCCGTTCATAACAGATGAGGTGCTGGTGAGGAGGATTGGGGTGCTGGTGAGGAGGATGGGGTTACTGGTGAGGAGGATGGAGGTGCTGGTGAGGAGGATGGGGTAGTGCTGGTGAGGGGGATGAGGTGCTAGTGAGGATGATGGGGTGGTGCTGGTGAGGAGGATGGGAGTATTACTGACCTCTGTGATTCACTCCTCTCTGCAGTTGGTCCCGTTTACGCCCCCGAGGACAGAGTACGCCCTGAATGAGTTATGTATACGAGGATTTTTTGCAGATGGAGGAACGACTCTTGCAGAAAAATTGTGAGTTGAAAATGACAGTGATGGACCCTGGACACAATGGGGGTCTAAGTGGAACCTGGATAGACCCCCATTATTATTTCCAGCATTTACAATGTTATATGTGGGGGATATGGGAGGTGGACGGAGAGCGTTACCGGGGATTGGGAGTCGTGTCCTTTGGGGTATTGGATAGAGGGGGGTAATGTCGAGGTTTCCAGATCACAGACCACAGATTTCCTCCGTCATTCAGTATTCGGGCCCCGTCCTCCGAGTCTTGGGATCTGCTCTCTGGTTTATTCAACGTTATATATAATCTGATTATTGTGTTTTGCAGCCGCTCCGACATTGTGGACCCGAACCTGAAGCAGCAGCTGCTCCTGTACAAGATCCCCAACATCGCAAAGAAGATGGTGTCGTTCTTCATGAGACCCATGGTGAGGAAATGAGATTAGCTTCTCCTGTCACCTCCAGAGCTGCGGTCACTATTCTTCTGTTACATGATGACTTATCCTCCAACTCTTTTATTTTACAAAATTATCAAAATTACACTCAGAAACAAACCACAATACATAAACTAAAGAAAACCAACATAGACAGACATAAAATGTGCAAAACATGCGCAAAACAATTGAAAGTCCAAATCCTTTCCTTGTCCTCCACTGAGCTCGGCAGCTTAGGGTCCCCCAGCAGGAATCCACTGAAAAGAGAATACAAAGAAACATAAACCCCTCTCACCACTCTCACTCCATTCACCCCCATTCACACCTCAACGATTTTACTGGTTTACTAGTTTACTATTTACAATTTTACTATTTACAAAAACCAAACGAAAATAACCCTTTCCTGGCCCTCCGCCTTGAAAAAAACAAGAACTCTGCCACTTTGGCCGACAAACCTTACCTCCTATTACACAGCAAAGATTTTTTTTTTTTTTTTTCCCTCTCCCACACATGGCAACAAGTTCGCAGCCTTTTTTCCCACCACCTTGCACCGCAGGTCCTACAAGTTTGTAGCCTTGTCACTGCAAAATCTGGTCCACGAAAGTTTATGGCCTTTTGATTCCACACGAAAACTATTTCCAGGGTCCGCAGAGTCTACTTCTCCTGCCCTGCTCCTTTGCTCCTCTGCTCCTTCATGTTGCTCTTGGCATCCGGACATCCATCCACCACCCCCCATGCACCCCCCTCCCAACCTGACTACACCCCATCCACACATTCTAACTAAAAAAAAAACAAAAAAAACGTGTGTTATATGTTTTTCCTTTTACCAAAGCACAACCAAAAGACATTTTCCAAAACTCTCAATACCATCCCATCTACTTACGCATTAATATACAAACTAAACACAGCATTTACATACCCAAGGCCCAAGTTTGGCACCTGTAAGCCCAATATCCATTATATGTCCTGTTTTTAAAACAAAAAGCTAAGGTGGCATGCACCAGCCCACCACCAGGAAAACGGGGTTCTAGAGGCTCCATCCCTCACTAACACATTCATCCTATCCCTCAAGAACTAAGACTGTCCCTACTTCTGTCCCTAAAAAAAGAAACCTGTCCCTATCTGTCCCTACCTGCCCCTACTCTACCTAACTTATCATAACTAACTCTCTATCTGTCCCTCAGTGCCTGTCCCTCCCTGTCCCTATCTGCCCCTACTTCTGTCCCTAACACACCCAGTGAAACTTATGCTATCCCTACCCTCATTCACACGGAGCTAGCTCTCCCTTGAGTGCGTTTTTTAAAAGGAGAGGCCTCTCCAAAGCCAAGAGGCCTTCCTCACACCCAACCTTTCGAACTCCAAAGAACGGACCTTCACCAGGTCACCCAAGATGTTTCCTACCACCTCATCCCTTGGGAGGGTTTTTTTCCGCGTCGTAACTAGGCACCGTGCATTCCAAGTGTGGAACCTAACCGCTGCACTGACTAGGAATAAAGTGCACGGGTCCCGGCCACCCAGGGATCTGAACGCTCCATAGGCCCATTCAGCGTAGGAGAGGGACGCCAGCCGCGGCCAACGTATGGAGGCACCCACCCTGTTGTAAACCTCTGCATTAAAGGGACAATGAAGCAGGAAGTGCTCCATGCTTTCCAGCACGTCGCCACACTCCTCACGAGGGCAACCCCGGTCATCGGAGTTCCTGCACTTCAAGTTGTCCCTTACATACAGCCTCCCGTGGAAGCAATGCCAGGTCAAGTCCCAAAACTTCATGGGGATCCGCTTAGAATTTAAAAGCCCCAGCCCGACCTCCAGATCCCGGCCTGGGCAATCCTTAAGGGCCAGGGGCTTCTGGAAATGGGTCAACAGGACCCTCCTGTCAAGGCACTGCCTCGACATGGTCCTGATTTCCCACATTCCCAGACCCCACCGGCGGATCACCTTCAGAACCGGGGTAGCATAAGCCGGGAGATGCCCATGAGGTGTGCGTAGGTCCTTCACCCGCCCTCCTGTCTCCCATTCCTGGAAGAAAGGCAAAAGCCAACCCTTGCAGGAGACTACCCACGGAGGAGCCCTCTCTAGCCAGAGGTTGGAGATGTTAGTCTTAAGAAAGGTGTTTACTAGAAACACCACCGGGTTGACCATACCCAACCCGCCTAGTCTCCTCGTACGGTATGTAACCTCCCTCTTGATTAGGTTAAGCCTATTCCCCCATAACAATTGGAAGAACAGGCTATAGACCCGCGTCCAGAGAGGTTCCGGCAAGATGCACACACTGCCCAGGTATATCAATAAAGGTAGCAGATAGCCTTTAGCCAGGGCAACCCTTTCCCTCAGGGTTAAAGACCAACCCTTCCATTGGTCCACCTTTTGGGCGGCGATCTTAAGTCTGCCCTCCCAATTTTGCTGGGGGTAGTCCCCGGGGCCAAATTCGATGCCTAGAATTTTGGCGGTGGCCTGGGGCCCTGGAAGGGTGTCCGGGAGATCAAAACTAGGATCTCCCCCTCCCAGCCAGAGACTTTCACACTTATCCCGGTTGATCATGGACCCGGATGCCCCCGAGTAGCGCACTACCTCCGACATGACCCAGTCCGCCTCCCCTCTCGAGGATACGAACAGGGAAACATCATCGGCGTACGCCACCACCCTCAGAGAGGAGCCAGAGCCTGCCCGGTCCATCCCGACTCCCGCCAACGGTCCACGATCTACCCTCCTTAAGAAGGGATCGATCGCGAACACGTATAAAAGCGGGCTCAGCGGACAGCCCTGACGGACCCCAGAACCCACCTCAAAAGGACGACCTGACCAACCGTTCACCAGCGGAAAAGTCTCAGCCCCTTGGTACAAGATCTCTAACCATTTTACAAACCTCCCAGGCAGACCATACCTCAAAAGGACGGACCAGAGGTACTCGTGGTTGACCCGGTCAAAGGCTTTCGCTTGATCTAATGACAGCAAGTACCCCTTCCAGTGACCTGCCCTACCCTGCTCCACTGCCTCTCGGACACCGAGCACAGCACTAAAAGTACTGCGGCCTGGAACAGAGCAATGCTGGGCCCCTGAAAGGAGCCGGGGTGCAAACTTCACCAGCCGATTAAACAGCACCTTGGCCAGAACCTTCCGGTCCGTATCGAGAAGCGCTATGGGACGCCAGTTCTCGATTCGGGACGGATCCTTACCCTTTGACAGAATAATGAGGGCTGACTTCCTCATTGAGCCGGGAAGAGTGCCCGAGGAGAGACACTCATTAAAGACCCCTGTCAAGAGGGGGACCAAGGAGTCCCTAAAAGTCTTATAGAACTCAGATGTTAAGCCATCCGGACCTGGCGATTTCTTGAGCCGAAGCCCATCAATGGCCAGTCTCACTTCCTCTTCCCTGATTTCTTCTGCCAAAACACCAAGAGAGGGGTCACCCCCTGGCTCAGGGATGGCTTCAGCCAGGAAAGCCGACATCCTGTCCCGATCCAGATCCTTCTTTTCCAAGAGGTGTGAGTAGAAGGATCTGACTACCTCCAGGATCCCTGATTTGGATCTGTTCAGGGACCCCGTACTGTCGATCAGTCCTGTCACCGTCTTACAATTCACTGACATCTTACAGTTTCTGTAAGGGTCGGGCGAGCGGTACTTCCCGAAGTCCCTCTCAAAAACCAAGGATGTGTGCCTATCATACTGACACCTCTTGAGCAAAGATTTCACTCTGGAGATTTCCTCTCGGTCACCTCCAGTCGAGACAAGCTGCTCGAGTTTCCTCCCCAGAGCCTGGTACAAGCGGTGCCTGTTCAGACTCCTGAGGCTCGAGAGCTGACGGAAGAACCCCGCCACCCGCTTTTTGAAGATCTCCCACCACTCTGACTTACTACTACAGAGATCCAACAGCGGTACCTGGCTCTGAAGAAAATCCTCGAAGGATTGTCTCACCTCCGCTTCTTCCAGCAGGGACGAATTGAGCTTCCACAGCCCTCTTCCCATCCGAGGAGTCTCTGCAACATTCAGAGAAAAGAAAATTAGACAGTGATCGGAGAACTCCACCTCAACGGCGGACACAGCAGAAAAGATGGCGTCCTCCTTCAAAAAAAACCTGTCTATTCTAGACCTACAGCTACCCCTATGGTAGGTGAAACCTCCGTGACCTGGGGTGTGCCGGATGTGGGCATCCACCAGGCGAGCTTCACTGGCTATGCTATTCAACGCGACGCTATCATAAGCCAGGCGATCTCCGGGACCCCCCCGGTCACGGGACCTCGTAATGGTGTTGAAGTCCCCACCGAAGACCACCTGTCGGCTCGTAAAAAGAAAGGGCTTGATCCTCAGGAAGAGACATTTGCGGTCCCACTTGGACTGCGGGCCGTAGATGTTGATGAGCCGGAGCTCTTGTCCCCTCATGAAGACATCTAGGATCAGGCACCTCCCCATTTCCAACTCAGTAACCCGTCGGCATTCAACTGCTGCAGTCTTAAAAAGGACTGCCACCCCGCTATACGGCTCGGCCGCAAGAGACCAGTATGAGGGCCCGCACCTCCACTCCCTCCGTGCTTTATAGATGGCCCCCATGTCTGTTAGTCTGGTCTCTTGCAAGAATAAAATTTCTGCCTCAATCCGGGAGAAAAAATCAAAGGCCGTGAAGCGAGCCGCATCTGACTTAATGCTGGCGACATTAGTAGACGCCAGTGTCAACGGGGCGAGTTCAGCCATCATGGGTGATCGAGTTGGATGGCCAATTTCTTCCCTACCCCGCTATTACCTCCTCCTGGGGAGGGGTCAGACACCTTCCTTTTCAGGGAAGCTCCCGACGTGTCCATCCCACCCCCCCCGGTGTCCTCGCCCCCGGGTTCCAGGTCTGTCCCCCCCTCAGGAGGAGCAATGCCCCCTGAGGGACGGACTCCGCCATCCCCTGAAGGACCCTCCGGTGTTGCCCCCGGCCCAGTACCCTCGTCTTGCGGTTCATCATCTGAACCCCCGAGGGCGCTGAACCGGTTGGAGAGTCTGATCAGAGGGGGGTCAGCAGGCCCTTCCGTATGCACCCTTGTGGTCGGGGGCGGGGGGGACTTTGAAGGCTTGTCAGCCTTCCTCCCCACCGCTTTGCGCTTGGCACGCCTGGTTTTGCCACCTGGTGCTGTAGGCTGCTCTTGGACATCCTCATCAACACTTTCATACTGTGAGGACCCGTCCGAGCCAGCCGCTTTCTCCTCTCTCTCCATCCTCCTGATCTCCTCACTCACCGCACTCTCCCCCAGGGCCTCAGAGGCTTTGGCCACGGGCCTGGAGGGAGGAGCAGGCATCACCCCGGTTGCCCGAGGCTCCACCTGTCCCTTACCTCCCTGGCGCTTTTCCTGCCTCCGCTGGTACGCGGGGCCCCTTGCAGCATTGCCCTTCCTCACTGGCCCCTCAGCCCTTCCCCCTTCGCCACCACCTGCCACAGCAGAAGCAGCGCCACCGGGGGTTGCCCCCCCGCGGTCTCCCCCCACCGGGCCTGTGGCGGCATTAGAGAAAGAGCGAGGGCAGTGGCTGAGAGGGTGACCCAGGTCACCACACAGGTGGCACCGAATGTCTTTGCACAAGGCAGCCAGGTGACCTACCCCACCACACAACGCGCACTTCTGCACCTTGCAGTTGGCGCTGAAGTGAGTGGGGTCGCCGCACTTGTGGCAGACCTTCGGTTGCCCCTGGTAGAAGACCAGGATCCTGTCCCTTCCCAGGAACGCCGAGGAAGGGATGTGGGTGACCGTGCCGCCGGAAACCTTCAATTTGACCATGAAGGTCCAGCCCCCCGACCAGATGCCAAACTCGTCCCTGTTCTTTTTTGGGACCTCGGTGACCTCCCCGTAACGGGAAAGCCACGTCATGATGTCCACGCCTGCGAGTGACTCGTTACATGTAACCACGGTCACTCGCTTGACGGAATTTTGGCGAGACACCGCTTGAGCCACGAAGTCTCGCCATCCGGGCTCTTCTCGCACCAGCTCGTAGTTTGACCAGAAGAGCTCAAGCCCCTCTGGCCGCACGAAGCTGACGTCGAAGAAGCGGGACGCCGAAGGGTGTATCAGGGCAAAGATGTAATTCGCCCCGAAGCCCATCTTAAGGAGGAGCTCCACCACCTTGCTCCTAGGTGGACAAGCTTCACTGCCCCCCCACCTAAGACGGACCACATTCCTTCTTGGCGGCCCCTGCCCGGCTGTGGGGAGAGACCAAACAGTCCCTCCCTCCCTTTGATTTTGGAAGGCTGCTAGGCCATGTCTCTCTATCCAGAAAGACAGGTCCACTGTCCTCCCCTCTACCATGATCGATCTTTCTCCCCTTTGGAGGGCCTCCAGGAAACGGCGGTGCAAACCGCCGTCCCCGGAGCCCGGAGGCGAGGAGACCCCCCCGGAACCACCCCGACCCCCAGCCGCGACCCCCGCATAATTACGTTGGGGCCTCGCGGCTGGGGGGGCAGACGGGCCAGCCCTCCCACCACTACCACCACTTGTGCCAGCACCCTCATTCACTCTCCCGTTCACTCTTTTATTATTTCCACTCGCTCCGGCACTCACTCCAGCATTTACTGCCACATTCACACTCGCACTCACTCCCTCATCCATATCGCTCACATCACCATTTATGTCCTCAAACAGCTCTTCAAAAATATCTCCTATCTCACTCCCACTCTCACTTCCAGATAGACCACTATTTACATTAGCAGACTTGGTGTTGCAGTACCCCTGCCTGCCTGCTGGGGGCCCTGACTGGCCAGTGCTCTGCTCCTTGGAGCTGCTGGCACTGCTCCAACTCTTGTCCAGGAGTGCCGCTGCCCCTTTAAATACCTCCGAGCAGAGCGCACTCAGTACGCCCTGCCCGAGCCTGGGAGCAGCAGCAGCTCCTGGGTTCTCTGGCTCCACTTTTTTTTCTTTTTGCGGTGTCTTTGCACTGAGGACAGGGACGGCCACTGCCACCGCACCCTGCCCTCTGCTGTTCGCCCCCGCCGGCTTCCCAAGGAGCGCCAGAGCCCCCGCACCACCAGATGGAGGTAAGCGGGCTGGGGACCCAGACAACTCCCTACCGACTTTTGGGGGCACTATGCTGCTTGAGGGGGTAGGCGGGACAGGAGGCAGTGGGCCCGCCAAGGCCACGCCCCCCCGCCGGCCGCAGCCACCCCGGGCAGAGCAGTGACCCCTTGCGAGGCCACGCCCCCCACAGGTGACGCGGGCACAGCGGGCGGGACAGCGGCCGAGGAGGACACGCCCCCCCGCATGCCGCAGCCTTTGCAGGCTGGGCAACACTCGGGGAGGCCACGCCCCCCTCACGGACCGTCACTGCGCCCCTGAACCCACCACTTGATGTTGGCAGGGCTGGCCACTCCCCCTCGTCGCCCAGCGGCGGCAGTGCCCCCAGCACGGACCCCTTTTTGGGTCTACGCGCCGGGGACCCCGCTCTTGCCACGGGCGCCGTCAGAGGAGCTACCAGCCCCTTGCATTTTTTTAGCTGCTGCTTCACAGCAGCCTCCACGCCCTTTCTAGGTCTCTGGACCCCCATAAGTGGACCAGACTTAACGGAACCGTGCGTGGGGGATCCAGAGACCCCAGCACTCACCGCCGGAGGTGCGGTCCTGGCTGTACCCGTGCTGAGCGCCAGGCCAGCCCCCCCTGCCACCGGGGACTGAGCCCGGACACCACTACTGCCAATACCGCCAGCGGCTGTTACACCACTGGCACCAGCACCGACCTCCATGTCGCTGCCTGAACCCTCACCGCCACCACCAGATGTGACGGTAAGGTCCAGGCACACATCACTCTCCCCGCGCCCCCGCTGCGGACCCACCACAGGGCCCGAGCCAGGGTGGGCAGCGGGTTCCATACAGCGGGACAGAGGGGCCCCGGAAAGAGGGACAAACATAAGTTTGTCAGCCACGGTGTTTTTTGGCTTGCGCTTGTTTTTTTCTTTTTCCTCTTTCCGGTTGCCCCGTCCTCAGGGCAGACCTCATCCCCAAAGAGCAGTGTGCCAAACCGCTCTGGGGACTCGATCTGCCTCACCTGTTGTAGGACGAGGCAGCCCCCCTCACTACTACTGTCCCCACTCCCACCAGCCTCCCCCTCGCCCCCACTTTCCTCCGAGTAACTGGAGTCCGGTGGGAGAGCCACTTGCTCAGGGGCCACCCCGCTGCATGTTACCTGGGTGTCGCTGCTCACCAGGCCTTCAGGTGGGGCAGGCGTAGATGTTCCGCCATCCTCCTCTTCGTGCTCCACCTGGCAGGGGCCTCCCGACCCCCCAGGAGACCCTCCGGTCATGGCTCTAAACCGGTCATCATTTTTCAGTTTCTCTGCAAAGGGGCCGCTCCCACTCAGGATAGCCGCTCGTATCTCCTCCAAGGCCCTGATAGCCCCCTTCAGCCTCTCCACCGTGGCGGAGACCTCAGCTCGTCTCGAGGCGGGGAGCCGGTTCTTAGCCACCGCTCGTGCTCCCCTTAACTCCTCCCGGAGTTTTCTCAGCTGTTTGGCGGCCTCCTCATATTCGCAGAGGTGCGCATGGATGCGGGAGGCGTAGATGGTAGATGGCTCTCCCTCAGCTCTGGAGCCCCAGATGTTGGGGGGCTCTGCCACTGCACCTCTGCTCTGGGCCGCCACTCCTCCGGGAGGAGGAGCCGCCACGGTACCAGCTTCGGGGGGCCCGGTGTCCCGGGGCTCCTGGGTCCTGCGACCCCCTCTCTCTTGGCTCCGTCTCTTCCCCATCTCCCTGGGACTGGCTGGCTGCACCCTGGCCTCTGGATGGTGCTGAGGCCCCCCACCCCCAGCTGGCTTGCCGGAGGGTGGGAGCCAGGGGCACAGCCCCGGCGCTCAGTCCCAGGGAAAGTCCTCTTTCCTGGGAAGGGGGCAGATGGAAAGTCCTTGCAGGAAAAAACCTCCCTTCCCAGGAGCTTAGCAAGGCCCTAGCCTGCAGATGCTCAGCACAGATGCTCCTCCTCTTCCTGGGCGTGCTCTATCCTCCAGTCACCTCCAGAGCTGCAGTCACTATTCTGCTATTACATTATGTCTAGTCCTCCAGTCACCTCCAGAGCTGCAGTCACTATTCTGCGGTTACATATTATCCTCCAGTCACCTCCAGAGCTGCAGTCACTATTCTGCTATTACATTATGTCTAGTCCTCCAGTCATCTCCAGAGCTGCACTCACTATTCTGCGGTTACATATTATCCTCCAGTCACCTCCAGAGCTGCAGTCACTATTCTGCGGTTACATCGTGTCTCATCCTCCAGTCACCTCTAGAGCTGCAGTCACTATTCTGGTGTTACATCGTGTCTTACCCTCCAGTCACCTCCAAAGCTGCAGTCACTATTCTGCGGTTACATCATGTCTTATCCTACAGTCACCTCCAGAGCAGCACTCACTGTTCTGCAGTTACATCGTGTCTCATCCTCCAGTCACCTCCAGAGCTGCAGTCACTATTCTGCTGTTACATCATGTCTTACCCTCCAGTCACCTCGAGAGCTGCAGTCACTGTTCTGCGGTTACATTGTGTCTCATCCTCCAGAGCTGCACTCCATTTTATAAGGCTCATGTATCGCTGTTGTGGGTGGAGGGTCTCCACGCTCCCTGGAATATGAGGTGTACTCTGCCCCGGACGAGGCGCTGCCCCCGCTCACTGATTGCCCGGCGCCTTCTTCCGTCATCGGAGACTTAACCTGATTCATGTTTCCTCTTAGTTCCCACGAATCGCAAACCACGTGGAAGCGCACAGCGGCTGCAGGTAAGATGGCGCGCGGCTTCTCCCCTAGATGCTTTGTGCTGATCCCGCTGACGCTAACATATTGGCGCCTTGTGCAGGCCGCAATTGACTCCAAACTGCTGCAATTAACTCTTTAGTAGCTCGGTTGTGCCGTGATGCACCCTGGCCACAGGGCTACCGGAAGTCCGAGCTCACACGACGTAATGTTGATGCCGATTTTCTTTTTTTTTTCAGTTCGGTGAAAGATCTCTGGAATCATTACACGGCAATAAAGGTGAATTCATCCATGAACGTGTGATGTGGGGGATGGGTGACATCTATAAGCGGGGCCACAAGGGGTCAATACAGTCATAAATCATCAAAATGGAGGTTTTGTACCTTTAGAAAAAGACGTGACAAACTCACATCCCCGATACACAACTACCATCCAGAGAAGAGGCCGACCGTGACCTCATTACGTCCCTCATACACAACTACCAACGAGAGAAGAGGCCGACCATGCCCTCATTACATCCCTCATATGCAATTACCATCCAGAGAAGAGGCCGACCGTGACCCCATTACATTTCTCATATACAACTACCATCGAGAGAAGAGGCCGACTGTGACATCATTACATCCCTCATACACAACTACCATCCAGAGAAGAGGTCGACAATGCCCTCATTACATCCCTCATACACAACTACTATCCAGAGAAGGGGCCGGCTGTGACCTCATTACATACCTCATACACAACTACCATTGAGAGAAGAGGCCGACCGTGACCTCATTACATCCCTCATACACAACTACCATCCAGAGAAGGGGCCGACTGTGACCTCATTACATCCCTCATACACAACTACCATCCAGAGAAGAGGCCGACCGCGACCTCATTACATCCCTCATACACAACTACCATCCAGAGAAGAGGCCGACCGTGACCTCATTACATCCCTCATACACAACTACCATCCAGAGAAGAGGCCGACTGTGACATCATTACATCCCTCTTACATAACTACCATCCAGAGAAGAGGCCGACCATGACCTCATTACATCCCTCATACACAACTACCATCCAGAGAAGAGGTCGACAATGCCCTCATTACATCCCTCATACACAACTACTATCCAGAGAAGGGGCCGACTGTGACCTCATTACATCCCTCATACACAACTACCATTGAGAGAAGAGGCCGACCATGACCTGATTACATCCCTCATACACAACTACCAACGAGAGAAGAGGCCGACCGTGACCTCATTACATCCCTCATGCACAACTACCATCCTGAGAAGAGGCCGACCGTGACCTGATTACATCCCTCATACACAACTACCATCGAGAGAAGAGGCCGACCGTGACCTCATTACATCCTTCATACACAACTACCATCGAGAGAAGAGGCCGACCGTGACCTCATTACATCCCTCATACACAACTACCATCGAGAGAAGAGGCCGACTATGACCTCATTACATCCTTCATACACAACTACCATCGAGAGAAGAGGCCGACCGTGACCTCATTACATCCCTCATGCATAACTAGTATCCAGAGAAGAGGCCGACCATGCCCTCATTACATCTCTCATACGCAATTACCATCCAGAGAAGGGGCCGACCGTCACCTCATTACATCCCTCATACACAACTACCATCCAGAGAAGAGGCCGATCGTGACCTCACTACATCCCACATACACAACTACCATCCAGAGAAGGGGCCGATTGTGACCTCACTACATCCCTCATACACAACTACCATCCAGAGAAGGGGCCGACCGTGACCTCATTACATCCCTCATACACAAATACCATCTAGAGAAGAGGATGACCGTGATATCTTTACATCCCTCATACATAACTACAATCCAGAGAAGAGGCCGACCGTGACCTCACTACATCCCTCATACACAACTACCATCCAGAGAAGGGGCTGATCGTGACCTCATTACTTCCCTCATACACAACTACCATCGAGAGAAAAGGCCGACCTTGACCTGATTACATCCCTCATGCACAACTACCATCGAGAGAAGAGGCCGACCGTGACCTCATTACATCCCTCATAAGCAATTACCAACCAAAGAAGGGGCCGACCGTGACCTCATTACATCCCTCATACACAACTATCATCCAGAGAAGGGGCCGACCATGTCCTCATTACATCCCTCATACGCAATTACCATCCAGAGAAGGGGCCGACCGTGACCTCATTACATCCCTCATACACAACTACCATCCAGAGAAGGGGCCGTGTTGTGAGTTCATTTTTCCCTTCACCATTGAGGTCTGATGAACTTCCTCCTCTGGTGAAGGAAGGTAGTGAGGCTGATTATCAAACACCTGGGCAGCTAGATGATGACTGGGTGGCTGGAATTGAGGACTGGATATAAGGCTGCTGACGCCCTTCTTCCTGGCTGGTGATTTTCCTGCTGGATTCTTGGAGACCAGTCTGATTCCTGCATCTCAAAGCTAAGTTTTTCTGCTCTGCTTTGTACTCTTCAGTTTTGTTTTTGTTTTGCCTTGTTTTTTGGGAGTTCTGCCATCCCCGGCCAGGGGTGAGCTGAATTCCATTTTTGTCTCTGATCTGTTGATCTTTTACTCTGTCTTCAGAATATACCTGAGTGCTGATATAGTCTTTTGAAGCCTAGCGACTTCAGGGCCTGTTTTTCCTATCAGTCGGTTGGCTCATTTTGATAGGGTTTTTGCGGATGGCAGACAGCAGCTTTCCTATCCTGTCCTATGTAGTTAGCTTGGGCCCCATCATTTGCTCAACCTATCTTTCTGTGTTAGTGTTTTCATCTTGCTTCACCGTCATTATATGTTGGGAGCTGCCTATTGCTTTGGGGTCTGCTCTGGGGCAGTTTAGTTTTTCCCCTTTCTGTCTTTAGGCTATGTAGTTCTCCGGCTGTGATCGAGGGGTCTAGGGCACCGTAGGAACCCCCCACGGCTACTGCTAGTTGTTGTGGATAGGTCAAGGGGTCTGCAATCCGATAGCTGCCAACTTCTCTGGTTTTTCTGGACTTAGCTGGTATTTTGTTTTTTCCTCCTTCCGTGACTCATCATAACAGAATCACCAGCCATACCGCAGATCCTAGGGTACTCATTAGCAGGAGAGAATTGTAAAAAAAAAAAAAAAGTGTCAGAATTTTTTTTTTTTTTGTGCAGATTTTTTCATCTATATCTCTGAGGCCGTAGGGGGAATTTTTCTCTCAATGGAGATGAAGCAATTGTCTGATCGTGTGGAGCAGCTCGCTGCTGAAGTGCGGGGAATTTCCGCCTATCTTGCTCATTCACATGCTGCTGAACCAAAGATTCCCACTCCTGATGTGTTTTTTGGGGATCGGTCTAAATTCTTGAATTTCAAGAATAATTGTAAATTATTTTTTGCCTTGAAGCCTAACTCGTCGGGGAACTCCGCGCAGCAGGTTAAAATTGTCATCTCTTTGCTGCGCGGTGATCCCCAGGATTGGGCGTTTTCTTTGAAACCTGATGATCCTATTCTGAATAATGTGAACGCATTTTTTCAAGCCTTGGGGTTGTTGTATGATGAACCTAATGCTATTGATCAGGCTGAAAAGACCCTGTTGGCATTAAGCCAGGGTCGGGATTCGGCAGAGTTGTACTGTCAAAAATTCCGAAAGTGGGCGGTCCTTACTACCTGGAATGATGGTGCCTTGGCAGCCCTCTTTCAGAAGGGTTTGTCAGAAACTGTAAAAGATACTATGGTGGGATTTCCTGTTCCCTCTGGTCTTGACGATTCTATGTCATTAGCCATTCAGGTGGATCGGCGTTTACGTGAACGCAAAACTTCACGAGAGATGTTGCCACCTGTTGAACAAATGTCTGAACCTATGCAATGTGATAGAATTTTGTCTAGGGCGCAACGTCACGAGTTCAGAAGGCGTAATAAGCTGTGTTTTTTTTGTGGAGATGCCTCGCATATTATTTCTGTCTGCCCTAAACGAGAGAAACGTTGTGCACACACGTTTTCTGTGGGTGGTGTTCAACCTAAGTTTCTTCTGGCAATTACTCTGATCTGCTCCCTGTCCACATTTTCCGCCAAGGCTTTTGTGGATTCAGGAGCAGCTCTTAACCTGATGGACTTGGATTTTGCTAAACGTTGTGGATTTCCTATGACACCTCTGCGGACGCCTATCCCTTTGAGGGGTATTGATGCTACTCCTTTGGCGAAGAATAAACCTCAGTTTTGGACCCAGGTGGTAATGCGGGTCGCCCCAGACCATCAAGAAAATTGCAGATTTTTGGTGTTGCATAATTTGCATGATACCATCGTTCTGGGGTTTCCCTGGTTGCAAATCCATAATCCAGTTCTGGATTGGAAATCTTTGTCTGTGGTGAGTTGGGGTTGTCGGAGTGCCCTTAGTGATGCTCCTGTTTTCTCCACCTCTCCCCAGTCGCATGATGTTCCTGACTATTTGGCGGACTTTTATGATGTATTTAGTGAGAATGATTCTGCGTCTTTGCCTCCTCATAGGAGTTATGACTGTGCAATTGAGCTGAACCCGGGGTGTAAATTCCTCAATGGTCGGCTTTTCAATTTATCTGTACCCGAGCACGAGGCTATGCGATCCTATATTAAGGAGTCGTTGGAGAAGGGTCATATTAGACCATCCTCTTCACCCTTAGGTGCTGGTTTTTTTTTCGTGGCTAAAAAGGATGGTTCATTAAGGCCTTGTATTGACTATCGTGCCCTCAACAAAATTACTGTTAAATATCAGTATCCGTTACCCCTGATTTCTGATCTATTCTCCAGAGTTAAAGGTGCTTGCTGGTTTACCAAGCTTGACCTCAGGGGGGCGTATACTCTTATTCGCATTAAGAATGGGGATGAATGAAAGACGGTGTTTAATACTTCGGAGGGACATTTTGAGTACCTGGTGATGCCTTTTGGGCTCACTAATGCCCCTTCTGTCTTCCAGTGCTTCATGAACGATATTTTCCGAGACTTTGTGGATAAATTTTTGATTATCTATCTGGATGATATTTTGATCTTTTCCAAGAATTGGGACTCTCATGTGGAACATGTTCGGACTGTGTTCCGGATTTTGAGGGAGAATTCCCTGTATGTCAAGGGATCGAAATGCCTTTTTGGGGTACAGAGGATTTCATTTTTGGGATTTATTTTGTCTCCATCAACTACTGAAATGGACCCGGCCAAGGTACAGGCCATTTATGATTGGGTTCAGCCCACTTCTTTGAAGGCCCTCCAGAAGTTTTTGGGTTTTGCTAATTTTTATCGGAAATTTATAGCTAATTTTTCTGGTATTGCCAAGCCATTGACGGATTTGACTAGGAAGGGTGCTGATGTGCTGAATTGGTCTCCGGAGGCTGTTTCTTCCTTTCAGGAGCTGAAGCGAAGATTAACTTCTGCTCCGGTTTTGCGGCAACCTGATGTCTCACTCCCGTTTCAGGTGGAGGTGGACGCTTCTGAGATTGGTGCAGGAGCGGTGTTGTCCCAAAAAGATCCTGTGACAGCTAAAATGAATCTTTGTGCTTTCTTTTCCCGAAAGTTCTCCCCATCCGAATGTAACTATGATGTGGGGAATCGGGAACTGTTGGCCATGAAATGGGCATTTGAGGAGTGGAGACATTGGTTGGAGGGAGCCAAACACCAAGTCGTGGTCCTTACTGACCACAAGAATTTTATTTACCTGGAGTCGGCCAAGCGCTTGAATCCTAGACAGGCTAGGTGGGCCTTGTTTTTCACACGTTTTGATTTTGTGGTCTCTTTTCTTCCGGGCACTAAGAATGTCAAGGCAGACGCCCTCTCTAGGAGTTTCCTTGCTGATTCTCCTGTGGTGACCAAGCCTGCTACCATCTTAGGCGAGGGGGTAGTTCTTTCTGCCATCTCGCCCGATTTGAGAAGTGCTCTGGAAGAGTTTCAGGAGGACAAACCTGAGCATTGTCCCAGTGGAAAGTTGTATATTCCTGACCAGTGGAGGAAGAGAGTGATGTCTGAAGTTCATTGCTCTGCATTGGCTGGTCATCCAGGTATTTTTGGTACTAGAGATCTGGTGAGTCGGTCTTTCTGGTGGCCCGCCTTGTCTCATGATGTCAGGAATTTTGTGCAGTCCTGTGGGACTTGCTCCCGGTCTAAACCTTGTTCTCGCTCTAGTGGCTTGTTGATGCCTTTGCCAGTGCCCAGGAGGCCATGGACCCATATTTCAATGGATTTTATCTCTGATATGCCTGTCTCTCAGAGAATGACTGTTATTTGGGTGATTTGTGATAGATTCTCTAAGATGGTCCATCTTGTACCACTCCCTAAGTTGCCATCTTCCTCTGAGTTGGTGCCCTTGTTTTTGCAACAGGTGGTTCGCTTGCACGGGATTCCTGAGAACATTGTATCTGACAGATAGTGTCTAGATTTTGGAGAACTTTCTGTTCCAAGCTGGGAATTCAGTTGTCCTTCTCCTCTGCGTTTCACCCTCAGACCAATGGGCAGACGGAGAGAACAAACCAGACCTTGGAGTCATATTTGAGATGTTTTATTTCTGCTGATCAGGATGATTGGGTTTCATTTTTGCCCTTGGCCGAATTTGCTTTAAATAATAGAGCTAGTTCTGCCACTTTGATGTCACCTTTTTTTTGTAACTTTGGTTTTCACCCTCGATTTTCTTCAGGGCAGGTGGAGCCTTCTGCCTGACCAGGTGTTGACACTGTGGTGGAAAGAATGCACCAGATCTGGGACCAAGTAGTGGATAAGTTGTCTCTCTCCCAGGAAAAGGCCCAGCGGTTTTCCAACCGGCGTAGGACCATTGGTCCCCAGTTTAAGGTGGGTGATATGGTTTGGTTGTCATCAAAAAATATCGCTATGAAGGTGGCTTCTCCTAAGTTTAAGCCTAGATTTATTGGACCTTACAAGATTTTGGAGATTATTAATCTGGTCTCTTTTCAGTTGGCTCTTCTGGTCACATTTAAAATTCATAATGTGTTTCATAAGTCCTTGTTGAAGAGGTTTGTTGAACCAGTAGTTCCTGTGGTGGCACCTCCTGACCCTATATTGGTTGAAGGTAACATGGCATATGAGGTAGAGAAGATACTGGATTCCCGTCTGGCTAGACGGAGACTCCAGTATTTGGTTAAGTGGAAGGGTTATGATCAGGAGGATAATTCCTGGGTATCTGCCTCTGATATTCATGCCGAAAGATTGGTGCATGCCTTTCATCGGGCTCACCCGGATCGCCCTGGTGGCATGGATGAGGGTTCAGTGACCCCTCCTCAAGGGGGAGGTACTGTTGTGAGTTCATTTTTCCCTTCACCATTGAGGTCTGATGAACTTCCTCCTCTGGTGAAGGAAGGTAGTGAGGCTGATTATCAAACACCTGGGCAGCTAGGTGATGACTGGGTGGCTGGAATTGAGGACTGGATATAAGGCTGCCGACGCCCTTCTTCCTGGCTGGTGATTTTCCTGCTGGATTCTTGGAGACCAGTCTGATTCCTGCATCTCAAAGCTAAGTTTTTCTGCTCTGCTTTGTACTCTTCAGTTTTGTTTTTGTTTTGCCTTGTTTTTTGGGAGTTCTGCCATCCCCGGCCGGGGGTGAGCTGAATTCCATTTTTGTCTCTGATCTGTTGATCTTTTGCTCTGTCTTCAGAATATACCTGAGTGCTGATATAGTCTTTTGAAGCCTAGCGACTTCAGGGCCTGTTTTTCCTATCAGTCGGTTGGCTCATTTTGATAGGGTTTTTGTGGATGGCAGACAGCAGCTTTCCTATCCTGTCCTATGTAGTTAGCTTGGGCCCCATCATTTGCTCAACCTATCTTTCTATCTGTGTTAGTGTTTTCATCTTGCTTCACCGTCATTATATGTTGGGGGCTGCCTATTGCTTTGGGGTCTGCTCTGGGGCAGTTTAGTTTTTCCCCTTTCTGTCTTTAGGCTATGTAGTTCTCCGGCTGTGATCGAGGGGTCTAGGGCACCGTAGGAACCCCCCACGGCTACTGCTAGTTGTTGTGGATAGGTCCAGGGGTCTGCAATCCGATAGCTGCCAACCTCTCTGGTTTTTCTGGACTTAGCTGGTATTTTGTTTTTTCCTCCTTCGGTGACTCATCATAACAGGGCCGACTGTGACCTCATTACAGCCCTCATACACAACTACCATCCAGAGAAGAGGCCGACCATGACCTGATTACATCCCTCATACACAACTACCATCGAGAGAAGAGGCCGACTGTGACCTCATTGCATCTCTCATACACAACTACCATCCAGAGAAGAGGCCGACCGTGACCTGATTACATCCCTCATACACAACTACCATCGAGAGAAGAGGCCGACCGTGACTTCATTACATCCCTCATACACAACTACCATTGAGAGAAGAGGCCGACTGTGACCTCATTACATCCCTCATACATAACTACCATCCAGAGAAGAGGCCGACCATGCCCTCATTACATCTCTCATACGCAATTACCATCCAGAGAAGGGGCCGACCATCACCTCATTACATCCCTCATACACAACTACCATCCAGAGAAGAGGCCGACCATGCCCTCATTACATCCCTCATATGCAATTACCATCCAGAGAAGGGGCCGACCATGAACTCATTACATCCCTCATACACAACTACTATCCAGAGAAGGGGCCGACCATGCCCTCATTACATCCCTCATAGGCAATTACCATCCAGAGAAGGGGCCTCCGTGACCTCATTACATCCCTCATACACAACTACCATCCAGAAAGGGGCCGACTGTGACCTCATTACAGCCCTCATACACAACTACCATCCAGAGAAGAGGCCGACCATGACCTGATTACATCCCTCATACATAACTACCATCGAGAGAAGAGGCCGACCGTGACCTGATTACATCCCTCATACACAACTACCATCCTGAGAAGAGGCCGACCGTGACCTGATTACATCCCTCATACACAACTACCATCGAGAGAAGAGGCCGACCGTGACCTCATTACATCCTTCATACACAACTACCATCGAGAGAAGAGGCCGACCGTGACCTCATTACATCCCTCATACACAACTACCATCGAGAGAAGAGGCCGATCGTGACCTCACTACATCCCTTATACACAACTACCATCCAGAGAAGGGGCTGATCGTGACCTCACTACATCCCTCATACACAACTACCATCCAGAGAAGGGGCCGACCGTGACCTCACTACATCCCTCATACACAAATACCATCCAGAGAAGAAGGCGACCGTGACATCTTTTCAACCCTCATACACAACTACAATCCAGAGAAGAGGCCGACCGTGACCTCACTACATCCGTCATACACAACTACCATCCAGAGAAGAGGCCGACTGTGACCTCATTACGTCCCTCATACACAAATACCATCCAGAGAAGAGGCCAACCGTGACCTCATTACATCCCTCATACACAACTACCATCCAGAGAAGAGGCCGACTGTGACCTCATTACATCCCTCATACACAACTACCATCCACAGAAGAGGCTGACTGTGACCTCATTACATCCCTCATACACAACTACCATCCAGAGAATATATATATATTTCTCCTATATGTGTCTATGTGCAAATTTCTTCAGTTGTATAATAAGAATCTGTTCAACAGGACATTGCTCTGGGTGTCGATGTCTTCCCACTGTCCTCAGTCAGATTTCTTCCTGATATTAATAGCATGAATTTCTCATTCTAGGAATATCGGTGTGATTACGTGAAGGAATGGAGGAAGCTTGGCCTGGACGCTCTGCTCTGCCCCATGCTCGGACCCGCCTTTAATATTGGGCATCCTGGAAAACTCTTTGGTAAAACTGTGTGTTCTTCTGGTTATGGCTTGTGGTGCCATGTGGGTCTATGTCCAGGATCAGATAGTCACTTGTGCATTTCCTTGATGTTTTGTTTTTCCATTTTCAGTGTTGTGATTTATGCCCTTTGTCCCTTCTTCTCTCTATAACTGGGTAACATGTGGAAAGAGCCACCATGACTGGTGCACAATGGTTGTTCATGATGTTTTTAGTTGGGATTACTGATCTTTTGCAGCTGGCTTCGGGTTCACCATGCTCTTCAACATCCTGAACTTTCCTGCCGGGGTCCTCCCTGTGACCACCGTGACGGCCGAGGACGAGGAGGAGCTAAAGCATTATCAGGGCTATTATAACGACCCCTGGGACAAAGAGGTTATTAAGGTTTGTGCCTCAATAACATGTCTTGCAGCGATCAGAGAAAAACAACCTTGGTGGATATCAGGATGATGGATCCGCTACAATCACTGCATTGTGTGTTTCAGGGCATGGAAGGCGGCGAGGGGCTTCCTGTGGGGGTGCAGTGTGTGGCCTTACCCTGGCAGGAAGAACAGTGCCTGCGCCTCATGAAGGAAGTGGAGACAGTGACCCGAGCTCGCAGTGACAAGTAATAGACGACTGCATAAGCAATATGATCATTTAGAGAGGATGGAAAATTATACAGGGTGGAGTATTTATAGAGGGAGGGGCATCCAGTATACAGGGTGGAGCATCTATGGAGGGAGGGGCATCCATTATACAGGGCAAAGCATTTACAGAGGGAGGGGCATCCATTATACAGGGTGAAGCATTTATAGAGGGAGGGGCATCCATTATACAGGGCGGAGCATTTATAGAGGGAGGGGCATCCATTATACAGGGCGTAGCATTTATAGAGGGAGGGGCATCCATTATACAGGGTGGAGCATCTATAGAGGGAGGGACATCCATTATACTGGGCGGAACATCTATAGAGGGGGGCATCCATTATACTGGGCGGAGCATCTATAGAGGGAGAGGCATCCATTATAGAGGGAGAAACATATATAGGGGGAGAGGCATCCATTATAGAGGGCGGAGCATCTATGGAGGGAGGGGCATCCATTCTACAGGGCAAAGCATTTACAGAGGGAGGGGCATCCATTATACAGGGCGGAGCATTTACAGAGGGAGGGGCATCCATTATACAGGGTGGAGCATTTATAGAGGGAGGGGCATCCCTTTTACAGGGTGGAGAATCTATAGAGGGAGGGACATCCATTATACTGGGTGGAGCATCTATAGAGAGGGGGCATCCATTATACTGGGTGGAGAATCTATAGAGGGAGAGGCATCCATTATAGAGGGTGGAACATATATAGGGGAGAGAAATCCATTATAGAGGGTGGAGCATTTATAGAGGGAGGGGCATCCATTATACAGGGCGTAGCATTTATAGAGGGAGGGGCATCCATTATACAGGGCGTAGCATTTATAGAGGGAGGGGCATCCATTATACAGGGCGTAACATTTATAGAGGGAGGGGCATCCATTATACAGGGCGTAGCATTTATAGAGGGAGGGGCATCCATTATACAGGGCGTAACATTTATAGAGGGAGGGGCATCCATTATACAGAGCATATCATTTATAGAGGGTGGGGCATCCATTATACAGGGTGGAGCATTTATAGAGTGAGGGACATCCATTATAGAGGGTGGAGCATCTATACAGGGAGGGACATCTATTATACAGGGTGGAATATCTATAGAGGGTTTGGCATCCATTATACTGGGCGGAGCATCTATAGAGGGAGAGGCATCCATTATACTGGGCGGAGCATCTATAGAGGGGCATCCATTATACAGGGTGGAGCATTTATAGAGGGAGGGGCATCCATTATAGAGGGCGGAGCATATATAGGGGGAGAGGTATTCATTATACAGGGCAGAGCATCTGTAGA
Organism: Dendrobates tinctorius; assembly: GCF_039654945.1. Lineage (NCBI taxonomy): Eukaryota > Metazoa > Chordata > Amphibia > Anura > Dendrobatidae > Dendrobates > Dendrobates tinctorius. The sequence continues at coordinate 1,015,403 of NW_027362074.1, read as the reverse complement.
GGGAAAGGCATCCATTATACAGGGCGGATAATCTAGAGAGGAAGGAGCATCCATTACACAGGGTGAGCATCTATAGAGAAAGGTGCATGTACTTTACACAGGGTGGAGCATCTGTAGAGGGAGGGACATCCATTATAGAGGGAGGGGCATTCATTATGCAGGATGGAGCTTTTATAGATGGAGGGCATCCATTATACAGGGCAGAGCATCTATGGAGGGAGGGTCATCCATTATACAGGGTGGAGCATCCATTATATAGGGAGGGCCATCCAATAAGTGTGGGTTATAAGTAGATTCCCATAATGAATGCAGATGCACAGATTCTGTCAGACCGGAGTCATAGATGGGGCTTCCCCTGGGGTGAATCCCCCTCTTTTCTAGTGGCAAGTCCCTTACCCCCTCCTCCAGAACTGCACCTGCATTCATAGGTCACGTGTTGATGCCCCCTGAAGTGACCAGTGTCTTCCACTGGGTGAATACATTGAGCGATCTCAGGCGTCACTGAATGATGGACATCAGCCCCTGACTACTGGAGAAAGCCTTTTATGGCACAGTCTACATTGTGGGAAAGTCGCCGCAGTTCTCATCTGTGCTGTTCCCTTACTAATTCTCACTCATGGGCACTTCTGACACATGTTGTGAGAACAGAACTAAGAACGGGGAGCTCCTTACAGGGGTCATCCAACATGGCTGCCAGGAAAAAGCTTTAGAAATAAAAAGATGTCTTCCATGAAGAGTCTTCTGTGTGGTATTTTTAGTAGTAACCTATGAGATCCCCTTCTGATCCTTACGCCATGGTCCTGATGATTGTCATTGAGTATGACGTTCTAAGCTGTAATGCTGCAAAGAAGCCTGATGTATAGCGAGGCACTGTGTGCTGGCACAGGGGTCTGTGCTGGTGGTTGGTGGCACAGGGGTCTGTGCTGGTGGTTGCTGGCACAGGGGTCTGTGCTGGTGGTTGGTGGCACAGGGGTCTGTGCTGGTGGTTGCTGGCACAGGGGTCTGTGCTGGTGGTTGGTGGCACAGGGGTCTGTGCTGGTGGTTGCTGGCACAGGGGTCTGTGCTGGTGGTTGCTGGCACAGGGGTCTGTGCTGGTGGTTGCTGGCACAGGGGTCTGTGCTGGTGGTTGCTGGCACAGGGGTCTGTGCTGGTGGTTGGTGGCACAGGGGTCTGTGCTGGTGGTTGCTGGCACAGGGGTCTGTGCTGGTGGTTGCTGGCACAGGGGTCTGTGCTGGTGGTTGGTGGCACAGGGGTCTGTGCTGGTGGTTGCTGGCACAGGGGTCTGTGCTGGTGGTTGGTGGCACAGGGGTCTGTGCTGGTGGTTGCTGGCACAGGGGTCTGTGCTGGTGGTTGGTGGCACAGGGGTCTGTGCTGGTGGTTGCTGGCACAGGGGTCTGTGCTGGTGGTTGCTGGCACAGGGGTCTGTGCTGGTGGTTGCTGGCACAGGGGTCTGTGCTGGTGGTTGCTGGCACAGGGGTCTGTGCTGGTGGTTGCTGGCACAGGGGTCTGTGCTGGTGGTTGCTGGCACAGGGGTCTGTGCTGGTGGTTGCTGGCACAGGGGTCTGTGCTGGTGGTTGGTGGCACAGGGGTCTGTGCTGGTGGTTGGTGGCACAGGGGTCTGTGCTGGTGGTTGGTGGCACAGGGGTCTGTGCTGGTGGTTGCTGGCACAGGGGTCTGTGCTGGTGGTTGGTGGCACAGGGGTCTGTGCTGGTGGTTGCTGGCACAGGGGTCTGTGCTGGTGGTTGGTGGCACAGGGGTCTGTGCTGGTGGTTGCTGGCACAGGGGTCTGTGCTGGTGGTTGCTGGCACAGGGGTCTGTGCTGGTGGTTGCTGGCACAGGGGTCTGTGCTGGTGGTTGCTGGCACAGGGGTCTGTGCTGGTGGTTGCTGGCACAGGGGTCTGTGCTGGTGGTTGCTGGCACAGGGGTCTGTGCTGGTGGTTGGTGGCACAGGGGTCTGTGCTGGTGGTTGGTGGCACAGGGGTCTGTGCTGGTGGTTGGTGGCACAGGGGTCTGTGCTGGTGGTTGCTGGCACAGGGGTCTGTGCTGGTGGTTGCTGGCACAGGGGTCTGTGCTGGTGGTTGCTGGCACAGGGGTCTGTGCTGGTGGTTGCTGGCACAGGGGTCTGTGCTGGTGGTTGCTGGCACAGGGGTCTGTGCTGGTGGTTGCTGGCACAGGGGTCTGTGCTGGTGGTTGCTGGCACAGGGGTCTGTGCTGGTGGTTGGTGGCACAGGGGTCTGTGCTGGTGGTTGCTGGCACAGGGGTCTGTGCTGGTGGTTGCTGGCACAGGGGTCTGTGCTGGTGGTTGCTGGCACAGGGGTCTGTGCTGGTGGTTGCTGGCACAGGGGTCTAAGCTGGTGGTTGCTGGCACAGGGGTCTGTGCTGGTGGTTGCTGGCACAGGGGTCTGTGCTGGTGGGTGCCGGCACAGAGCTGGAATGTTACTGGTGGGTTCTGGCGCAGCGCTGCGTGGGTGCATGCTGCTGACAAAGAGTCGGGTGTGTACAGGGTACTGGTGGCTACTGGTGTACAGCTGGGTGAGTGCTGGTGGGTACCCGCACAGAGCTGGCAGCAGGGCAGCCATTAGAACATCTTGGGCCCTGTACCGTTCCACCAGCCATCTGTGACAGCACCAATATTACTTACGATAAAGAAATAAAAAAATAATCCACTCCTGCTGGATCTTTAAAGGATTATTCTGGCAAGAAGTTTTATCCAATCTGCAGGATAGGTAGTAACTTCTTGATTGGTGCAAGGAGACCCCAAATGATCACCGGAATGGTAGATCTCTGAATGTGCTGGAGATGCTCATGCCCGACTTTCAACATCATTCATTGTCTGTGTCACTGCTGGAGCTGGCGGAGCGCTGGACTTGGCTTTCTCAGACTGGGTAATGAAAAGTGCAGAGGTCGAGCGTGCATATGTAAGAGCGCATTCTGTAATGACATCAGGAGGGCATTAGGACCCTGCTGCTTTTGCATGTCTGAGCTGGTAGCAGAAGCCCAGGAAATTCTGTGGGCAGAGAAGCTGTGGAGAGGTGAAGGGACTGGGAGAAGAGGAATTGCTCTGTGAGATGCAGCATAGGGCAGCTGATGTGAAGTGAGGAGTCTGGACTCTGTAAAGACTTTTTGCCGCCAGCATGTTTGTGAGGGTGTTAACCCCCTCCTTTTGTGAACCTGTGGATCTGCTGTGGAACAAGTACAGCTCATTTTTTAGAGCTGTGTGACTCTGGAGCTCTGTGGAATCCGCACTGAGCTGGAAAAACGACAGAAGACATCTTTCCTGTACAGATTCAGGTGGTCTGCTCCCAGAGGAATTGTGAGTGACTGTTAGAGAACAGACGGTATCCTGTACCATCCATATTGAGAGGGATGCTTCCAAGCCCCGTGAAAGTGCTATTCCGGACCGTACCCTGAGGCTGCAGAACTGCAAGTCCCCGGCGTGTGGGCTCGGCATCGGCAGACAAGACCCTGATCCTTGTTTTGTGCTGTAGTTGTTTTGGCGCCGTAGATTTTTGAGTCTTGCTGCAGCCAATGTAAATCATAGGCCTGTGTGGGGATCTACCACAGGTTAGCTGTACCGTAGCAATAGATACCCAGGTATCCCTAGACTAAGTATATAAGAACGACTGTTATATTTCCATATATATTCATAGTCGGTTTTTGATAAGTTTATAGTCAGTGTGCCATCCCAGAGGCTCCCATAAGACATATTCATCAGATTTACACCTGCTACTCAGATAGTTTATTAAAGACCTTGTTTAACTTAGTGGTTAGGTAAATTACTCCTTAATAGAGTTGAGCAAAACAGGTCGAAAAATTTCAAAAGTCGCCAACTTTTGGTAAAGTCAGGTTTCATGAAACGAAACCCGACCCTAGGGTGAGGTCGGCCACGAGCTCGGCGACTTTAGCGCCAAAGTCACGTTTCAAAAGTTTGTTTTCCACCCTTTTTCAGCCAATCAGGATCCACGGACACTGTGGGCAACGTGATGACATAGGCAGGGGTCACCACCATCTTTGAGAAGGGCATGCAAGTGATTGGCTTGCTTTGGGGGGCATCACAGGGGGTATAAAATGGCGTGCACGCCGACCGCCATGTTACTCATGCTGATCTCAGAATAGGGAGAGCTGCTGCTGCTGATTCTGTAGGGAGAGCGTTAGGCAGGGAAGAAGACACCAAAAACTGCTTCTGCTGCTAGCGATTTTGCCTGTACAACACACCAGTCACTGTGTGTGCAGTGCAAGTGGAGGCTATATTTTGCTGGATCAGCTGTGTTGTTGTTAGGCTGCCTTCTAAGGCTTCATGATAGCTGCATTGCTGTTTTCCCACTGCTCTGCAAACTGCTTTTTTAAAAGCAATCCAAATTTTTTTTTGTCCTGGTGAGGTACTGAGCGTGCATTTTTCACACCATACAGCAGTGTACGCTCCTCACACAGTACCGTGTAAAGGCTGTTATCACGGCCACAGTGAAGCTATCTGTCTGTGACTCTGTAAGGATAAGTCGAGGACATGTTTCGTTCTTACAGACCTCCACCTTCTAGTTTTGTCTGGTTTTCAAACAGTTAAGTATATTTGCTGTTTGATCACATTCAAAGCTATAGAGAGACAGCGTGTGTCAGTCCGTATACTTAAAAAACACGGAGCTTGACAATTTTACGGACACCGGACAGCGGTGTACGTGCACGCTCCTCTCTCAGTACCGCGTAACGGCTATTATCACGGCCACAGTGAAGCTGTGTGTGACTCTGTAAGGATAAGTCGAGGACTTGTTCTTTTCTTACAGACCTACACTCTAGGGAAATTCCTATTCTGCCCAATTCTATATACACCTTGTAGTTTGTCATACACTAGCCAATTTCTGCCTGTGACATAGCGGTGTGATATTCACTGGGCCTCACACAATCCAACAGTGTCCACAAGTGGGTTCAGAAATTCTACATCTCCCCTGTCCTATAGTGACATTTTTCACACCTACGACATTGAGCCTGTGACATAGCGGTGTGATATTCACTGGGCCTCACACAATCCAACAGTGTCCACAAGTGTGTTCAGAAATTCTACATCTCCCCTATCCTATATACACCTTGTACCTTGTTTTACATTACTATATAGTTTGTGGGATTTTGTGTACATTTTTACCAAAAATGAGGAAGGCTGGTGGAAGAGGCCGTGGAATTGGGCGGGGGTTACCAGCTGGTAATGATGGTGTTGGTGGTGGATCTGATGGTAGTGGCAAAAGCAAAATAGGACCGAATGCAGGAGGTGTTGAGCCTGCGTCATCGTCTGGCTCCACAAGGCCTCGAAGGCTTAGTTTTCTAGGAGTTGGCAAACCGCTTTTAAAGCCAGAGCTTCAGGAAAAAGTTTTGGCTAACATTGCTGACTCAGCCTCCAGCTCTATCGCCTCCTCTTCTGAAGTTGTAAAAAATAAAAGCACTGAGTCGTCATTGGAGGCTCATGTTCATGAACCACACCTTTCCTTGTGTCCTTCACCCCAACCAAGATTGAAGGATGACGCAGGCCATACAACTGATTACTCCATGGAGCTGTTTTCACATACCATGCCTGGTTTATCAAGTGAAATGGTGAATTACCCAGGCCAAGATGAATCTGACATGGAGTGCACTGATGCACAGCCACTGATAGATGATTCTGCTGGTACATTCAGTCAGAGCACTACATTGTCCTCGCAGTGTACAGAGCCAGATTCTGACCCTGATGAGACTCAGGTGCCCCTTCCCGCATACTATACCACCATACACGGTGACATAGAGGAAGGTGCACATGACATTGAAGAGGAGGTGATGGATGACCCAGTTGTTGACCCAGATTGGCATCCATTGGGGGAAGAGGGTGCTGCTTCCAATAGCTCAGATGAGGAGGAGGAGGAGCATCCACAGCAGACATCGACATCGCAACAGCTGTTATCTGGCAGGCCCGGAGCACTCCAAAGACAGGTTCCAAAAATCAAAAGAGTTGCTGAACAGCTTGTCCAGATGGTCAAAATAGCACAGCGTGCTAGGCCGCAAAATGTCTTCCAACGTAGGAAGAGTGCAGTGTGGCACTTTTTTGAACAAAATCCTCATGATCAGGCCAAGGTTATCTGTAAGAAGTGCGCAAAGACCTTTAGCCGAGGGAAAAATCTGAAAAATTTAAATACCAGTTGCATGCTTAGACATTTAACCAGCATGCACTTGCAAGCGTGGACACAACACCAAACCTCAAGTACCACATGTGCACCTGATCGCAAAGAAGGTAGTCAGCAACGCTACATTGTTTCCCCCACTGTAAGCCCACCGGTTAGCACAGCAGCAAATGTTGAGGTGTCGTTACAAGGCTAAAGCAGTCAGGGAATCCCACTGTTATATCAACGAAAGACTGAATATAGGCCATCAGAAAGAACACCAACTCCATCACCATCATCAACCCTCTCTGTCCGCCCAGTCCACCGCAAGTTCCACCATATGCAGCTCTCAAGTCCAGCTCACCCTCCCAGAGACTATGAGTAGGTCAAGAAAGTACTCAGTCTCTCATCCGCATACACTGGGTTTGAACGCCCACATTGCCAAACTAATCTCGTTAGAGATGATGCCCTATCGGTTGGTGGAAAGTGCAGCTTTCCGCAAACTCATGGCCTATGCAGTACCACACTATGACCTATCCAGTCGCCACTTCTTCTCTTGCAAAGCCATCCCAGCCCTCCACCATCATGTGAAAGACTGCATTGTCCATGCACTCAAGCAGTCAGTGAGTGGAAAGGTGCACCTCACAACAGATGCATAGTCCAGTCAGCATGGACAGGGCCGTTACGTGTCCATCACTGCGCACTGGGTTAATGTGGTGGATGCAGGGTCCACAGGGGACAGCGGTGGTGGGACAGTGCTGCCTAGCCCATGGTATAGGAAACAGTTGGCTGTAGGCGTTCGACCCTCCTCCTTCTCCTCAAGAAGCGAAAGCTCGTCCACAGAGCGCAGTCGTACGAGCACTCCATCTGCAACTGCCACTGTTGCACACGATGTGTCCCCCTATCGAGCAGCTAGTGGAAAGCGTCAGCAGGCTGTGTTGCAGATGATATGTTTGGGCGACAGACACACCGCGGAGGTGCTGGCCGAGTACTTTCAGCGACAAACTGAGTCATGGCTGGGCAATATACATCTTGAGGCAGGCAAGGTAGTTAGTGATAACGGGCGTAATTTTGTGGCAGCCATAGCCCTTTCAAAACTCAGCCACATACCTTGCTTGGCTCACACCTTGAACCTGGTGATGCAGTGCTTCCTCAACAATTATCCGGAGTTAACAGCCCTGCTCCAGAAGGTGCGAAGACTGTGCGCGCACATCCGCCGGTCGCCTGTACACTTCATTCGTATGCAGAAGCTGCAGCGATTGCTCCACCTTCCCAACCACCGCCTCATTATCGACATTGCAACAAGGTGGAACTCCACCCTGCACATGGTTGAGCGGCTGTGCGAGCAGGGGCAGGCCATAATGCATGTGTGGGAGGATACACGGCCAGGCACTTTGAGAGCAGACATGGAGTTGACAGGTGTGCAGTGGTCGAAGCTGAAAGACCTCTGTAAAGTCCTTCAGTGTTTTGAGGAATGCACACGGCTGGTAAGCGCAGACGACGCCATCCTAAGCATGAGCATCCCACTTATGTGTCTGCTCTTGCAAACTTTGACGCACCTTAAGGAGCAGGCATCTGCAGCCAATGTTGACGAGGAGGAAGAGGAGGAGGGAATCCTTGATGACATTCAGGCATTGTCTGCTCAGGGACCTCTCCTGGATGAGGTGGAGGAAGAAGAGGAGGAGGAGGAGGATGATGGGGATGATTACTTAGGGGAGGAGGATGCATCTCGTGGGGCAAATGAAAATGTTGGCGTGGCAAGGTCTGGTACAAGGTTTGTGCATGACAGGAGGGATGTGGATTTGCCAGAAAGTGCTTCTCCAGGAACATTGGCCCACATGTCAGATTATGCCTTGCAGATCCTAAAAAGGGACCCCCGCATTGCCAAAATGATGAATGATGACGACTACTGGTTGGCCAGCATCCTGGATACACGCTATAAAGGCAAATTACAAAACATCATGCCACAGGAGAACCTTGACCTAATATTGGCTAATAAACAAGCAACTGTTAGGGTTTCTAGGTAGAAAACCCGAGAGTGGACCCTCTGGGTCGTGGCTCCAGAGCCCCCGAGGGCGAGCGGATCAGGTGATGACCACCCCCTATACAGGGAGTGTTAGGTGCAGGCCCAAGGGAGATGGAACCACGACAGCCGGAACCAAAGGGACGACCCGGGGTAAATACAGGAGAGCAGATCAGAGTGTGGAAAGGTATACGATGGTTAGAGTAGATCCAAAGTAACAGGAGGCAGGCTGTGGAAGCCCGAAGGGTCAGGACGGAACCGGGACCAGAAGCTGAAAGGAAGATGAGGGAAATGGTGTTAGAAAAGGCTGGGCCTGGGAAATGAGACAAGGAACGAGACAGGGGAAGGAGCGTAAAATACAGGAGAGGGACCGGCACGAGGAAACACAGGAGGAGGAAGCAGAGGAACCAAGGAGGATGGTAGGCAGAGACAGGGAGACACGGGAGCAGGCTACAGACAGGGACAAAGGCAGAGATACAGGAGAGCGCAGCACAGAGGGAGCGCGGGGACCTGATGGCCAAGGGTGATGCTGCGCAAGGATAGCGGGCGCCACGGGCTAAGACAAACAGGCGTCTTACCTGTCCAGACGCCCAGCTGAAATACCCGGTGGGCGCCGCCATGATGGGGCGGAGCCACTGGGTCACGTGCCCCCAGGATGCACAGAGGCCGAGGAAGGGCGAGCACGCATGCGCGGACCTCCAACGCGCCGAACCCCTGCAAAGCCAGACAGGAGACGGCGCGAGAGCGGAGAGGGGGGACGCCGGCAGGAGGAGGACCCCAGGTGAGCGCTGGCGGGTGCAACAGAACCCCCTCTCTTACTCCCCTCCCTCTCAAGGCGGGACAAGAATTTTCTCATAATATGAGGGGCATTGATGTTTTCTCGGGGTTCCCATGACCTCTCCTCAGGACCGAACCCTTTCCAATCAATAAGAAAAAAGGTCCTACCCCTGACGGTCTTCTTTGCCAAGATGTCTTTGACATCAAAGATGTCTTCTGCGGTGCTAGGTTGAGGGGCGCGGGAGGAGGCTGGGTGAAAGCGATTAAATACTGTGGGTTTGAGGAGTGAGACGTGGAAGGTATTGGGAATTCGCAGAGAGGCAGGTAGCTTTAGTTTATAGGCCACGTCGTTGATGCGACTCAAAATCTCAAAAGGCCCAATATAACGTGGACCCAATTTATAAGAGGGGATCTTAAGGCGAACGAAACGCGAGGATAGCCAGACCTTATCGCCCGCCTGATAAGGGGGAGCGTCAAGGCGTTTCTTGTCGGCGTACCTCTTCATCCGATCGCTAGCTCTCTCAAGGGCCCCTTTTGTCTCCTCCCAAATTTTAGAGAATTCTGAGGACAAGGAGTCTGCCGCCGGCATGCCTGAGGCGGGGGAAACGGGAAGGGGAATGCCCGGTTGCTGTCCGAAAACCACAAAAAAGGGGGACTTAGAAGAGGATTCGTTGGGGTGATTGTTGTGGGTGAATTCAGCCCAAGGAAGCAGCGAGACCCAGTTGCTCTGGTGTGCATTAGAAAAATGCCGAAAATAAGAGGTTAACACCTGGTTGATTCGCTCCACTTGGCTGTTGGACTGCGGGTGGTAGGCAGAAGAGAAATCCAGGGCTACCTTCATTGAGCCGCAGAGGGCTCTCCAGAAACGGGAGGTGAATTGAACACCACGGTCAGACACGATGTGCTGGGGAAAACCATGAAGTCGGAAAATATGTTGCAAGAAGATCTTCGCCAACTCGGGTGCCGAAGGCAGGCCAGGCAGAGGGATAAAATGGGCCATCTTGGAAAAACGGTCCACTACCACCAAAATGACAGTGCAGCCGGAGGATGGAGGTAGATCCGTGATAAAATCCATGGCGATATGGCTCCAAGGGACCGAAGATATAGGCAACGGATGTAAGAGACCAGAGGATAACTGTCCTGGAACTTTATTTTGGGCGCAGGAGGGACACGAAGCGGTGAACTCCAAGACGTCCTGGCGGAGCGATGGCCACCAATAGTGGCGGGAGATGAGGGACAGAGTCCTTTTGGCTCCAGCATGCCCGGCGACTTTAGAGGAGTGCCCCCAACGCAGAATCCTTACTTTTTGTCATGGTCCAATACCAAGGTCTTGCCTGGTGGTGGATTAACCAAACTTAGAGGAGCTAAAGTGACGACCTTCGCTGGATCGATGATGTGAGCAGGACCCTCCTCTTCATCCGTAGGGAGAAATGACCTCGATAGCGCATCTGCTTTGGTATTTTTATTACCCGGCCGAAAGTGGAGCTCGAAATCAAAGCGTTCAAAGAATAAGGACCATCTGGCTTGCCGGGGGTTGAGCCTTTGAGCAGACTGGACGTAGGCCAGATTCTTGTGGTCGGTAAATATGGTGAAGGGATGGACTGCTCCTTCGAGAAGGTAACGCCATTCCTCTAAAGCCAGTTTTATCGCAAGTAGTTCCTTGTCCCCAATGGAATAATTGCGCTCGGGCGGGGAAAAGGCTTTAGAGAAAAATCCACATGTGACAGTCCGACCAGTGGAGGTTTTTTGCAGGAGAACTGCGCCAGCTCCAACAGATGATGCGTCGACCTCAAGAATAAAGGGTCTATCGGCATCCGGACGGTGGAGAACAGGCGCTGTAGAGAATTCCTTCTTCAAAGCTTGAAAGGCGTCCTCTGCCTCAGGAGGCCAGAGGTGGGGTTTTGCCCCTTTGCGTACGAGGGCAGAGATAGGCTTGGTTAAGGTGGAGAAGTGCGGAATAAATTGCCTATAATAATTAGCAAAGCCGAGGAAGTGTTGGATGGCTTTGAGTCCAAGGGGATGAGGCCAGTTCAGGACAGCGGAAACTTTCTCAGGATCCATCTTCAGACCAGACCTCGAAATGATGTATCCTAGAAATGGCAGGGACGGTTGCTCGAAGACGCATTTCTCCAACTTGGCAAACAGGTGGTTCTCCCTAAGACGTAGCAACACTTGCCGAACGTCCCGCCGATGGGTAGAGAGATCCAGGGAGAAGACAAGGATGTCGTCAAGGTAAACCACGACACAGGAATAGAGGAGGTCTCAAAAAATATCGTTGACGAGTTCCTGGAATACTGCAGGTGCATTGCAGAGGCCAAAAGGCATCACAAGGTACTTGTAGTGACCGTCACGCGTATTGAACGCGGTCTTCCACTCATCCCCAGCGTGAATTCGGACCAAGTTATAGGCTCCTCGGAGATCAAGTTTAGTAAATATCTGGGCTCCACTAAGGCGATCAAAGAGTTCGGGGATGAGGGGCAACGGGTACTTGTTCTTTATCGTGATGCTGTTTAAACCTCTGTAGTCGATGCACGGGCGGAGCGACCCGTCCTTCTTCTTGACAAAGAAGAAGCCTGCGCCTGCAGGAGAGGAAGACTTCCGTATGAAACTCCTGGCCAAGTTCTCCTGAATGTACTCAGACATGGCTTGCGTCTCTGCCGGCAAGAGCGGATAAATCCTACCCCTCGGAGGGATAGCTCCAGGGATGAGGTCGATGGGGCAATCGTAGGGTCGGTGCGGCGGGAGGTTCTCGGCCTCCTTCTTGCTAAAGACGTCCGAAAAAGAGCTATAAGCGATGGGCAACCCGGGGACCAGGGGAAGGGAACGGGAACCACCCACGGGATGCACCGGCAGCAGACACCCCACCCCACAGGACTCTCCCCAGCGCAGGATATGGCCCTTATGCCAGTCTAAGGTAGGCTCGTGGGCCCGTAAAAAGGGAAGACCAAGAAGAATAGGGTGTGAGATGCCTGCCATGACATAAAAGGCGATCTTCTCTTTGTGCAAGGCCCCTACCTGGAATTCTACCTCCTGGGTGATTAGGGTAACTGCCTCTTGAAGAGGTTTACCGTCCACGGAAGCGAGAATCTGTGGAGTTTCTAGGGTCTTAACCGGAACCGAGAATTTAAGAACCTCCTTAAGCCTAATAAAATTTCCTGCTGCGCCGGAATCTACATAGGCCACCAAAGAAAAACGTTTACCACCAACGTGCAACAAAACGGACAGAGTGAGGGGTGGAGAGGTATCACATACACCTAGGGAGGCCTCTCTTACCTGACCTAGGCGGAGGAATTTTCCGGACGCTCCGGGCAGGCACGGACCAGATGGGAGTCGCTGCCACAATAGAAACAGAGACCATTGGTACGCCTCTCCTCTCGGCGTTGTCCCGATAGTTTAAGCCGGTCTACCTGCATGGGTTCTGGCATAGAAGCTGAAGCGGATATCCCGGACCGAGGGCATGGTGGTCCACGGACGGCTGGGGAAGAACGCAGGAGCCTCCTCTCACGAGCACGTTCCTGGAATCGTAGATCGATACGTGTGGCCAGTGAAATCAGTTCCTCTAAGGCGGTGGGTGTATCACGACCAGCCAGCTCGTCCTTAATACGACCCGCGAGACCTCGCCAGAAGGCCCCTACCAATGCCTCGTTGTTCCACCCCAAATCCGAGGATAGGGTCTGAAACCGGATGGCATATTGACCCACGGTTTGGGACCCTTGGTGGAGGTTGAATAAGGATTCCGTGGTAGAGGCCAGACGGCCCGGTTTGTCGAATTCTCGACGAAACGTCTCAAAAAAGGTACTTAACTGGGAGACCACAGGGTCATCCTGCTCCCAGAGGGGGTTAACCCATGCCAAAGCGTCTCCCTCGAGGTGGGAGACAATAAAAGCCACCTTGGCCCGCTCAGTGGGATACTGCTGGGGCAGGAGTTCGAAGTGGAGACGGCACTGGTTCAGGAAACCCCGACACAGCTTGGGGTCCCCGTTGTAACGAGGTGGCCTAGCTAGGCGGGGCGGTGGGTGAGGAGCCAAAGCTGAAACGGGAGACGCGGCGGCCGCCTGCAGGGAGTGTAAGCGGTCGTCTATAGAGGCCATGTAACTAAGAATATGGGCCTGGGAATCTCTCTGCTGTGCCAGCTCTTGTTGCAGTCCAGCCAATTGGGAAGCGTTCCCGGGATCGGAGGCCTGGAGCGCAGAGAGACGGGAATCCATGGACTTCATGAATGCCATGATACGGGTTTGGTTCTCCCGTAAAAAGAGCAGCTCCTTTTGAACCGCAGCAGCTTCGGCGGGGTCCATGGCCTGTTTGTTCTGTTAGGGTTTCTAGGTAGAAAACCCGAGAGTGGACCCTCTGGGTCGTGGCTCCAGAGCCCCCGAGGGCGAGCGGACCAGGTGATGACCACCCCCTATACAGGGAGTGTTAGGGGCAGCCCCAAGGGAGATGGAACCACGACAGCCGGAACCAAAGGGATGACCCGGGGTAAATACAGGAGAGCAGATCAGAGTGTGGAAAGGTATACTAGGATTAGAGTAGATCCAAAGTAACAGGAGGCAGGCTGCGGAAGCCAGAAGGGTCAGGACGGAACCGGGACCAGAAGCTGAAAGGAAGATGAGGGAAAGGGGGTTAGGAAAGGCTGGGCCTGGGAAATGAGACAAGGAACGAGACAGGGGAAGGAGCGTAAAATACAGGAGAGGGACCGGCACGAGGAAACACAGGAGGAGGAAGCAGAGGAACCAAGGAGGACGGTAGGCAGAGACAGGGAGACACGGGAGCAGGCTACAGACGGGGACAAAGGCAGAGATACAGGAGAGCTCAGCACAGAGGGAGCGCGGGGACCTGATGGCCAAGGGTGACGCTGCGCAAGGATAGCGGGCGCCACGGGCTAAGACAAACAGGCATCTTACCTGTCCAGACGCCCAGCTAAAATACCCGGTGGGTGCCGCCATGATGGGGCGGAGCCACCGGGTCACGTGCCCCCAGGATGCACAGAGGCCGAGGAAGGGCGAGCGCGCATGCGCGGACCTCCGATGCGCCGAACCCCTGCAAAGCCAGACAGGGGACGGCGCGAGAGCGGAGAGGGGGGACGCCGGCAGGAGGAGGACCCCAGGTGAGCGCCGGCGGGTGCAACAGCAACTCTGGTAAACCGGTTGGTTGAGGCATTCCCAGCACACAGCAGCGGTGATGGTTCTCACACGAGCTGTACGGGCCGGGGGCAGCTTGGCAGAGGCATTTGGGTGCACACAGCAGAAGTGGCGTTGGAGACAGGGGTTTCATGACAATGTTATGGACTGATTTTTCAAGTACCGCTCACACAACTGGTAATACTGCATCGATGGAAAGTGACAGGAGACAGCAGTTGTCAACTATGGTTACAAACTGCTTTTCCTCCCATATCGATGTTCTCCCGCACAGGTCATTCTGCTTTGACTATTGGGCCGCTAAACTGGACACCTGGCCTGAATTGGCACAATATGCCTTACAGGAGCTCGCTTGCCCAGCTGCAAGTGTGCTATCGGAAAGAGTCTTCAGTGCAGCTGGATCAATCCTGACAGAAAAAAGGACCCGTCTGTCAACCCAAAATGTGGATGATCTAACCTTCATTAAAATGAACCATGCATGGGTTTCCAAGGATTTTGTCCCACCTTCCCTTGATGACACATAGGTTGCCAGAATAATGGCTTGCTTTGATCCTCCTCCTATTCCGCAAACTTGACCTATTTCGCCTTTTGCAGCAGTTGAATGTCCCACATCAACATATGCCACTTTGTAAACCGTCCTAACTGGGCTGCCCCCTCCATTGGCGGGGTCACTACCTAGCGCACGAAACCGTGCAAGTGCCGTTGCCATGGACAGGTGGGTAGGCCGACTCTTGGGCGTGGGCACTGGCACAGGGTCCCTCATAGTGCAATCAAGTGTCTCTGACAGTGGTGGTGCACACCCGCCATCAGACACACCGCCGTACTATGAGGGGCCCAGTGCCAGTACCGATGCCCACGAGTGTGCCCCCCTTGCTTGGGCAGGGCCCCAGCATTTGCAATGTTTACCTCTCCCTGCTCCTCCGCTGTGTAGTCTGGGCTGTCAGATCCTTCACTGGGAGTGCCACTACAAATTGATTGAACTGAAAGATGATGGTTAAGATGTAGCTATGCCCTGTCCTGCTGGCCGGGCTCTAGCTCCAGATGATCAATGGCTTCCATTTCTTATGGACGTCGACTCACAATGACATGCAGTGGTGGTTTATCATCAGCTTTCACAGTTTTCCTACTCACAAACGTGTGACATTCCGGCGCACATTTTAAAATGTGTCCTCTCATGCCAATCAAATAGAATCGCCTACGGCCTGTGGCTTCTGTCTTTTGCACTCCAAAGTTACGTGACAGATCATGATAGCCAGTGAGCACCATGTTTACATCGCTCCCTGTGATAAAAATTGGATTGAGATGAGTAACAGTGATGGAATCAACGGAAGTGCGATACAGCAAGACTTTATTCACAAAAAAATGTTTTCTCTGTCTCAACACACAAATTAATTGAGGGTCAGCATCGCCTATGAGAATTGTGACGGAAGTTTTTCCCGTGAATAGTAATTCCTAGATTTCTGCAATCACTAGCCTTTATGTCAGTAATTGTATGCATCTCATTTCCTATTGCGGAGAGGCTGGACTGTACTACTGAGACAGAAATATATATGAAAATGTGGATGATCTAACCTTCATTAAAATGAACCATGCATGGGTTTCCAAGGATTTTGTCCCACCTTCCCTTGATGACACATAGGTTGCCAGAAAAATGGCTTGCTTTGATCCTCCTCCTATTCCGCAAACTTGACCTATTTCGCCTTTTGCAGCAGTTGAATGTCCCACATCAACATATGCCACTTTGTAAACCGTCCTAACTGGGCTGCCCCCTCCATTGGCGGGGTCACTACCTAGCGCACGAAACCGTGCAAGTGCCGTTGCCATGGACAGGTGGGTAGGCCGACTCTTGGGCGTGGGCACTGGCACAGGGTCCCTCATAGTGCAATCAAGTGTCTCTGACAGTGGTGGTGCACAAATAGAATCGCCTACGGCCTGTGGCTTCTGTCTTTTGCACTCCAAAGTTACGTGACAGATCATGATAGCCAGTGAGCACCATGTTTACATCGCTCCCTGTGATAAAAATTGGATTGAGATGAGTAACAGTGATGGAATCAACGGAAGTGCGATACAGCAAGACTTTATTCACAAAAAAATGTTTTCTCTGTCTCAACACACAAATTAATTGAGGGTCAGCATCGCCTATGAGAATTGTGATGGAAGTTTTTCCCGTGAATAGTAATTCCTAGATTTCTGCAATCACTAGCCTTTATGTCAGTAATTGTATGCATCTCATTTCCTATTGCGGAGAGGCTGGACTGTACTACTGAGACAGAAATATATATGAAGATTTAAAAATAACACCAAAAGTATATAGTTGTGTACGCCTCAAATGCATTTCCTTTTTTCCACTTTTTAGATTGCTGTGTAATCCATACTGAGAACACGGAGATTTTACATGTTTAAACTATGCTATATATACCTGCTATCCAGTGATAAAGTACCCTTTCTCAACTTTGTACAATCTGGTCAAATCCATACTGGGCCTGAGAACATCTGAGTCTGCCTCCTGATCTATAGACATATATTTTTAATGTGTAAACTAGGCTACATATATACGTGTTATCCAGTGAAACTGTACCCTTTATCAACTTTCTACAATGTTGTTGAATCCACACTGGGCCTGAGAACGGCTGCCGAGCTGTTAAGCAAGCTACAGCACCTGTGGTTTGGACACGTAATTTTTTCAGGAATGACGGTTAGGCCTAACTCCGGAATTGCGGTTGACCTGAACTTACTGGGAAATCATCGTTCGCGGGGAATAATCTGAATCCCAGATCCCCATCACTAACGGAGTTCAGCAGGTTATCTGCACCTGTAAGCGACAAAAGCTGGTCCTTTCAGTGTAGCGTGCATGCAGCCCCGGACATGTACTGGTATGCTAGACCTGTTATTGCTCGATCTCACGTGCTACAGCCTCACTTATCCCTCTAGTAAGCTTGACGCGTACCGCGGGGCCATGCCGGAGTCTCGGTCGTTAACGGAATAAAGCTGAGAAATCGCTAGCACAACTACAAACGAACATACCACACCACACACAGAATCGACAAAGATTTCAAAGTGTGCATCTTTTCTTTAGGTGGCATGGTTGTGGTTTCCCGAGTGGAGTCCAATTAAGCCACAGGCTCCACTCCTGGTGGTGCCCTTTTGGACACTCCTTTAAGGTTCAGCTTTGCAATCATTCTGCCCCCGGAAACCAAAAACTTTGCCTTCATGGATGCTGTTCGTGGGAATAACACCGCCCGATCAGCAGTCGGCATATGGGTCGCCCTCCCAGGGCTGTGGGGTACTCGGTACCGGGCCGGTGTCAGTGGGATGTGTCACAGCAGCGGTGACCCGGACGGTGGCCCTGGACGCTCATGTAAATGGCGTGGTATAATGGTAAAGAGTTTATATAGATAGTTTGACGCCACCTGTGGTGTTCGGCAACATAGATGTTAGGCCGACGCTGCATGCAGATCCTCTGGGACTGATGGTGTTGTGCAGCAAAGATGGTGAAGCTCCCCACAGGTGGAGCTGGAGTCCAAGGGAAGTGTAGATGTAGTGATGGGGGAAAGGCACAGGCGGTGTAGGTGCTGGTACCCAGATGTAGCGGTGCTGGAATAACTGTAGGACACCAGAGCGTGCAGTTCCAAAGCTTTACTCACAGTCTGCAGGTTACACAGATGCCTGCCTCCGTGCTGTGTCCTCCGGGTCAGGACCTCAGCCAACGTCCGGGACCAAAATGGAAAGCTCCCTTCCAACACTCCGCCAACATGTACCTTCCTGAACGTCTCCTTTCTAGCGCTTGTGGGGGGAAGCACTCACAGGACCGTGGTTCACTGAAGCGCCTCCTGTCTTACAGATGTTCCTCAGACTTTACTTGTATGGCAGACAGCTGTAGCATTTTCCTTCTGGCTCCCACACGTCGATGCTGGGGCCTCCGAGCCTTAGTTGGGTACAGAGCATTTATAGCTGCTACTTCCCTCGGTTTCTGCTGCAGGAACGTCAGTGTCCCTACAAACTCGGAGACCGGAATCGGGACCATGCGCTCCAGCTAGGAGTGAGCCTTAACTCTGCTCATCCTCCAGCTCCCCTTCTCATGTCCACACACTTCCCTTCCCTGCACAGAGTGCCCTAACTTACCTTCTCCTGACCACAGAGAGCAGCTCCTCAGCAGTCAGGTTCAGAGGTCTCCCTGCTAGCCTGGAGTGGGAAATGTGTTGTGTGTTGGTTTCACTGCTAGAGAGATCCTTCGTTGCTCCCAAGCATGACATCACACTCCCTAGGAGGATGGCAATGCCACAGTGGCGACCGTACTCTTGGGGACGCCACAAGTGCACTGAGGCCCAGCCACTGCTGGATGATCCTGCTGGTACATTGACCCAGACCACTACATTCCCCTCGCACTCTACTCTGCCAGAATCTGACCCAGAGGAAACTCAGGTTCCCCTTCCCACATACTATACCACCTTACACGGTGACAAAGAGGAAGGTGCAGATGAAAGTGCAGGTTCCTTGAGCAGGTGGGGGGGCATACTCATGGGCGATGGCACTGGCACAGGGCACCGCATAGAACGCAAAAGTGTCTCTGCCGGTGGGAGGGCCTAAAAAGCCAAGTGCAGTGAGATGGAAGATGGAGACGACAAGGAGTTCAGAGTAGTGCAGGGATTCCCTAGCAAGGAGACTTATGTAATTGTTTTCAATGTTGGGACAGCAATTTTTGGGGAGCACTATACTCTGGTGAATGATATATGGGGCCCACCATACACTGGAGCATTTCAAAGGTGGACATCAGACACTGGAGCAGCATTTACAGGGCCCATTATACACTAGAGCAGTAGAAATGGGGCCCATTATATATGGAGCATTATTTGGGCCCATAAGACAGTGGAGCTTCATCCATTGGGACCAACATATACTACAGCATTATGTGGAGCTCATCATATACGGTTTGAAACATTATATGGGATCAATGATTCCATATGGAGAAATATATGGGCCTCATTACTCTGTATAGCGCACTATGCGGTGGCCATAATACTGTATGGAGTTATATACTGTCCGTTTTTGGAGGTATTGGAGAATTTAAAATGGGTATCAGTCATGAGCTGTAAGAAGTGAAGTATTTTTCATTGTACTATACTGCTATTTCTCTGCCGTATCAGAGCATCATGAGTTGTGGTATGTGTTAAAGGGGCGCTCTTTGGCCCTGGGCCCACGAAAACCTGGAGCCAGCCCTACCCCCCCCCACAACTGTAGCCAAATAACCCCCATTTTTCAGTGCGTAACTTGTATTATGAAGTTAATTAAGGTTGACAAGCTTAAGTAATAAGAATTGATGCTTTTGGCATTCAAATGGGCACTGTAGGTGTGTTTCCTGTCTTCCTCTCACTGCCGACTTTAATTCCCCATTGACTTACATTGGGTTTCGTGTTTCGGTCGGACCCCCGACTTTTCCCTATAGTCGGCCGATTTTTCTCGACCCGACTTTTGGAACAGTCGGGTTTCATGAAACGAAACTCGACCCTAAGAAACCAAAAGTCGCTCAACTCTACTCCTGAAACCTTAGTGTAATACACACACATTGGAAACTTTGGGATTGATTTCATCCCTGGCTGATAGAATGTTAATAATAGGGGAATCTCAGGCTGTTTCGCAATCGTGAATTTCACTTCAACTCCTATTCTAGTAAAGAAAGTGTTATTTCTGTCTCTGTCTCATTTTGTGACTCACTGGATCTTTTTCGGACCTCTGGTAGTCGGTACATTTTTGGCATAGTCAGCAGGATCCAGTGATTGTCATGGACAGAGGCGAGGAAAGAAATGACCCCGCTACACCAGCAGCCTCCCTGCTCGTCGCGGACTGCCTTGCAGCCGAGGCGACTTTAGGACAGTATGTGACAGTAGGAGCTTTACTCCAGCACATGCCGAAATACGACGGGAGCAACATGACATTGTAGGATTGGGCTGAGAGGTTCCGGAGTCTTCTGTGTATGTGTAATCTGGCCCCGCGTTACTAGCAGGGATGGCATTAAATGCACTAGAGGGTGACGCTAGGTGGATGGTGATGGTACATCCAGAATCAGAGAGGAATACATTAGGGAAAATCTTGGAACTGTTAGAGGGGAATTCGGGAGGTCGGGTCCATGTGGCCCAGCTCTGATCCCTGTTCTTCAATCGCCTTCAAAGGGAATGTGAGTCCCTGATGCAGTACTCTAATACCTTACAGGAGATCTTGAATGAGGTGCAGCAGCTAGACCCAGAGGCCATGGGGGTGTTCTAAGAGGTAGATCGCTTGCTCCGGGATCAATTCATCATGGGGCTAGCTAATGGACTCCTTCGAGATAAACTGATGGAGATGGCCCGGGCTGCACCGAAATGATCCTTCTGACAGATCTATCCAGCCACGGTGGAAAGGAAGGAGGAGTCTACCCTGGTGGTTGAGGGGGCAGTGGACAGTGCACAGCTGGAGGGAGGCTGGGTGTCAGTATCAGGAGTGGAAGGACTTGTAAATGTTTTACAAGCTCTACGTGCTGAGTTGAAGGAGCTAAAGCTGGAGGTGTCGAAACTCAGAGCTGGGCCGGTGTCTACTGCTGCAGAAGGACCATTTGCCGCGTACTATGGAATGGTGGTTCCGCAGTCTGTCAGGTCGCCCTCTTTGAATGATTCAAGTCCTCGTCCATGAGGATCAGTCACCTGCTGGAGGTGTGGGCACCTTGGACACATATCCCGTTACTGCCGGACCTTCGCAGCTCCGGATGCTCCTTCACCGGCGTTAAAACCCCCAGCAGCTGCCCATGTGGTGCCCCTGGGGGTTCAGTTGCCAGAGAGGTACTGCACCTCCTCCTGAGGTGTGGTACCCCACCATCCAGGTAAGGTGGAGACACCTGACCACACTCCAACACCTGCATCCCACACAACATAGTAGTGTAGCAAAGCACATTTGGTGGCTCCCTGCTTGGAACACAAAGAGTGCTGGGAGGTGGGTGGAGTTTAGTCTGCACCAAAAGAGCGGGAGATTATTAGGACTAGGGCAGTCTGAGAGAGAAGCTCCCCAGAGTGGGATGGATGAAGGAAGTGGTGCAGCAGACCTCAGTGACCTAGGTCTGCTGGCACAGGAAAGAGATTCAGAAAGCCTAATTCTCCATAAGAAAGTTTTGTATGGAACGTAAGGAGGAGAAGAGAACTAAGGACCAGGGTTAGAGCAGAGCCCTTCCTCAAGTTCTAAGTGCAAGGCCGGGGTCCGGTCCCCGAGGTTGTACGGATACTGATGGTCCTGCAGCAGAAACCGGAGGAATAGAAGTTGTCACTTTATTCCCACACAAGACTTGGGGGCAAAACAGCAACATATTAGTGAGTCGGGACTTAGTAGCAAGGAGTCCCCGAAGCAGGCTACAGCTGTCTGCCGTACAAGTAGAGTTTTAGGAACATCTGAAAGAGGAACTCCAGTGTAACTCAGTACTGTGAGTACTTCAAATAGGCGCTAGAAGGGAGACGTTCAGGAAAGGCACATGTTGGCGGAGTGTTGGAACGGAGTACTTTATCTTGCCTGGAGGTTGGCTGAGCTCCTGGCCTAGAGGACACGGCACGGATGCGGGCACCAGTACGCACAACAGACTGTGAGTAAAGCTTTGGAACCACATGCCCTGGTGTCCTCCACTTATTCCTGCACCAACACACTCAGCACTGCTACATCTCTGTGCCTAACATTGCACCATCCACGTCCCTTCACTACATCTTCTTCTACACTGCCCTGGGACTACAGCCCTACCTGTGGAGGACTACAATATCATTGCTGCACCACACCATCTGTCCCAGAGGATCTGTCTGCAGCGTCAGCTTAACATCTTCATTGCCGAACACCACAGGTGGCGTCACGAATCATTCACTCATAAACTTTAATCAACATCCCCCTTTTACAATGGACGCCCAGGGCCAAGGACCGGGTCACAGCTGCCGTGACATCTCCCATTGAAACCAATGGGCCCGGCTCCGAGTACCCCGCCGCCCTGGGTGAGGGCGATCCATTTCTGGCATCACGAACAGGATGACGAAGCCCGGTACCACTGGGTTCTGTGTGTTGAAGATTTATTGGACTTAAACGTTGCTGAGAATGTGCAGAATAACCAAAATTATAGACTGTAAAATGGACTCTCAAAATGGCCACCGGCGCGGTGAAGAAGGGCGTGACAACATGGTTGGTCCTAAGAAAAGAGGCGCGAACTGTCCTGGGCCTCGCCTGCCTAAACTTCTATGCTACAGCGACATGGCCCACCCCCAGAGGGGTTCGTATACTGGCCTGGTATGGAGGAGTAGGAAGATGATGCCGCCCCCAGAAGGAGAAGCGAAGCCCTGTGGCGGGAAAGGAGCCCGGGAAGGAGAGAGAACGCCAGGACACTATGATGGAAGAAGGACGGAGGCCAGGAGAAAGCGGAGGAGAAAAACAACTATCCCCCAGGCAGCACCTGCGGAACATACAGCCGCTGCGATACCCTTTGCAGCGCCCGCCACCACCTCCAGGCCGATACTGCTACTGGATGCGGCCTGCAAGGAGGAGGTACAGGAGAGTCATGAAGCAGTCTGTGGGGCAGGGGCTGTGTCCCCGCCCGGACCTGGCGCGGCCGCGCAGGTTCCCATTGGAGGCCTCAGCAGGCACCAATCCTATGCCAGCTCGGATTCAGCTGCCACCCGCTCACCAAGCAGCTCCGGAGGTTGCAGCTGCCACCGTTCATGACCCTGTACCCACACCGGAGTCAGAACATCATCGCGAGGCACCAGGTATGATCACCGCCCCTGCCATGATCCTGGTGCTGGGAACTGTACCTGTGGACCGAAATGGTCCAGTGCTTGCTCAGGTCTTAAGCGGAAGCACCCAAGTTTCACCAGCTGTCAGACCAAAAAGCAGAGCAGCGGAGATACCACCTGAAACTGAGGAACAGCACCCCCAGGTACAAGCTGTTACACCTGCTGTACCCCAGGCAGCGGTTCCATCAGCTGCCATCCCATCTACACAGGCAGCTCCAGCCACCACCCTAACTCCGTGGGAAGAAGAATACCTGCAATTTATAAACCATCAACAGGAAGAGGAAAACCTGAAGTTCTCCCCTGGAAGCAGCCAAAGAAACCCGCTTCCACCACCCCAGGAGGAGATCCACATTAAAGAACATGTTCACAATAACTGTTACCCAGAAGGGTATTCGCACCGTTGTGCCTTATCATTTATTATGTTTTTTTTGTTTGATTCAAGTTTTTGCCTAGTTTTTATCGGCATCAGTATTATGAAAAATTTGAACTGCCGTGATCATGAACTTGGAATGCATTACAAACTGTATTTGTAAATAGTTGCGCCTTTTAAGGTGCCCTCTCTTGGTTTTACATAGGTCTTCTATAACTAAGAACTACCTCAACTTGGAGCATGGCTCCCACCCAAAGGACACTGCAAGAAATCCTGACGGGGAGCGGTGTCCAGCACTTGATGTCTTAATGTGAAGTATTTTACGAAAATGTTGATAGCCATAGAACAGATTTTATATAGAATTTAGTTGGTAGCAATATCTAGGTATCTGATTAGGAGTGAACAGTGGATATTTTCTCATGGTGATGCTTTAATAAAGATGTGAAATTTAAATAAAGAATGTTATGCAGGTGACGAACCAGGCATCAGCGGTTGTCACTTATGGTCATGAAGGAGTGAAATGTGACGGAGAAGAAAATTGTGTTAAAGATAATGCTTGAACTGGTAGTAAATTTATTAGTAATTATTACTACCATAGCACTTTAAATTAGGTAACATAACTTTAAAATAGGTAATATAATAAGTATAGAAAGTTAATTAATTTGTTTGCAATGTTCAAGAGTCAGTGCCTCCCACATTGGGAAGTTTAGTATAAGAACTGTTTATTAAGCATTCAAAAATTTTTGTATGTTCCTTATATTTTGTCTATCTTTGTTTCACTTGCAGCCTGCGGATGTGCTGTGTTTAACAGGGGGGTATGTGGCGCCCCTGAGGGTTCAGTCGCCACAGAGGTACTGCACCTCCTCCTGAGGTGTGGTACCCCACCATCCAGGTAAGGTGGAGACACCTGACCACACTCCAACACCTGCATCCCACACAACATAGTAGTGTAGCAAAGCACATTTGGTGGCTCCCTGCTTGGAACACAAAGAGTGCTGGGAGGTGGGTGGAGTTTAGTCTGCACCAAAAGAGCGGGAGATTATTAGGACTAGGGCAGTCTGAGAGAGAAGCTCCCCAGAGTGGGATGGATGAAGGAAGTGGTGCAGCAGACCTCAGTGACCTAGGTCTGCTGGCACAGGAAAGAGATTCAGAAAGCCTAATTCTCCATAAGAAAGTTTTGTATGGAACGTAAGGAGGAGAAGAGAACTAAGGACCAGGGTTAGAGCAGAGCCCTTCCTCAAGTTCTAAGTGCAAGGCCGGGGTCCGGTCCCCGAGGTTGTACGGATACTGATGGTCCTGCAGCAGAAACCGGAGGAATAGAAGTTGTCACTTTATTCCCACACAAGACTTGGGGGCAAAACAGCAACATATTAGTGAGTCGGGACTTAGTAGCAAGGAGTCCCCGAAGCAGGCTACAGCTGTCTGCCGTACAAGTAGAGTTTTAGGAACATCTGAAAGAGGAACTCCAGTGTAACTCAGTACTGTGAGTACTTCAAATAGGCGCTAGAAGGGAGACGTTCAGGAAAGGCACATGTTGGCGGAGTGTTGGAACGGAGTACTTTATCTTGCCTGGAGGTTGGCTGAGCTCCTGGCCTAGAGGACACGGCACGGATGCGGGCACCTGTACGCACAACAGACTGTGAGTAAAGCTTTGGAACCACATGCCCTGGTGTCCTCCACTTATTCCTGCACCAACACACTCAGCACTGCTACATCTCTGTGCCTAACATTGCACCATCCACGTCCCTTCACTACATCTTCTTCTACACTGCCCTGGGACTACAGCCCTACCTGTGGAGGACTACAATATCATTGCTGCACCACACCATCTGTCCCAGAGGATCTGTCTGCAGCGTCAGCTTAACATCTTCATTGCCGAACACCACAGGTGGCGTCACGAATCATTCACTCATAAACTTTAATCAACATCCCCCTTTTACAATGGACGCCCAGGGCCAAGGACCGGGTCACAGCTGCCGTGACATCTCCCATTGAAACCAAAGGGCCCGGCTCCGAGTACCCCGCCACCCTGGGTGAGGGCGATCCATTTCTGGCATCACGAACAGGATGACGAAGCCCGGTACCACTGGGTTCTGTGTGCTGAAGATTTATTGGACTTAAACGTTGCTGAGAATGTGCAGAATAACCAAAATTATAGACTGTAAAATGGACTCTCAAAATGGCCGCCGGCGCGGTGAAGAAGGGCGTGACAACATGGTTGGTCCTAAGAAAAGAGGCGCGAACTGTCCTGGGCCTCGCCTGCCTAAACTTCTATGCTACAGTGACATGGCCCACCCCCAGAGGGGTTCGTATACTGGCCTGGTATGGAGGAGTAGGAAGATGATGCCGCCCCCAGAAGGAGAAGCGAAGCCCTGTGGCGGGAAAGGAGCCCGGGAAGGAGAGAGAACGCCAGGACACTATGATGGAAGAAGGACGGAGGCCAGGAGAAAGCGGAGGAGAAAAACAACTATCCCCCAGGCAGCACCTGCGGAACATACAGCCGCTGCGATACCCTTTGCAGCGCCCGCCACCACCTCCAGGCCGATACTGCTACTGGATGCGGCCTGCAAGGAGGAGGTGCAGGAGAGTCATGAAGCAGTCTGTGGGGCAGGGGCTGTGTCCCCGCCCGGACCTGGCGCGGCCGCGCAGGTTCCCATTGGAGGCCTCAGCAGGCACCAATCCTATGCCAGCTCGGATTCAGCTGCCACCCGCTCACCAAGCAGCTCCGGAGGTTGCAGCTGCCACCGTTCATGACCCTGTACCCACACCGGAGTCAGAACATCATCGCGAGGCACCAGGTATGATCACCGCCCCTGCCATGATCCTGGTGCTGGGAACTGTACCTGTGGACCGAAATGGTCCAGTGCTTGCTCAGGTCTTAAGCGGAAGCACCCAAGTTTCACCAGCTGTCAGACCAAAAAGCAGAGCAGCGGAGATACCACCTGAAACTGAGGAACAGCACCCCCAGGTACAAGCTGTTACACCTGCTGTACCCCAGGCAGCGGTTCCATCAGCTGCCATCCCATCTACACAGGCAGCTCCAGCCACCACCCTAACTCCGTGGGAAGAAGAATACCTGCAATTTATAAACCATCAACAGGAAGAGGAAAACCTGAAGTTCTCCCCTGGAAGCAGCCAAAGAAACCCGCTTCCACCACCCCAGGAGGAGATCCACATTAAAGAACATGTTCACAATAACTGTTACCCAGAAGGGTATTCGCACCGGTGTGCCTTATCATTTATTATGTTTTTTTTGTTTGATTCAAGTTTTTGCCTAGTTTTTATCGGCATCAGTATTATGAAAATTTGAACTGCCGTGATCATGAACTTGGAATGCATTACAAACTGTATTTGTAAATAGTTGCGCCTTTTAAGGTGCCCTCTCTTGGTTTTACATAGGTCTTCTATAACTAAGAACTACCTCAACTTGGAGCATGGCTCCCACCCAAAGGACACTGCAAGAAATCCTGACGGGGAGCGGTGTCCAGCACTTGATGTCTTAATGTGAAGTATTTTACGAAAATGTTGATAGCCATAGAACAGATTTTATATAGAATTTAGTTGGTAGCAATATCTAGGTATCTGATTAGGAGTGAACAGTGGATATTTTCTCATGGTGATGCTTTAATAAAGATGTGAAATTTAAATAAAGAATGTTATGCAGGTGACGAACCAGGCATCAGCGGTTGTCACTTATGGTCATGAAGGAGTGAAATGTGACGGAGAAGAAAATTGTGTTAAAGATAATGCTTGAACTGGTAGTAAATTTATTAGTAATTATTACTACCATAGCACTTTAAATTAGGTAACATAACTTTAAAATAGGTAATATAATAAGTATAGAAAGTTAGTTAATTTGTTTGCAATGTTCAAGAGTCAGTGCCTCCCACATTGGGAAGTTTAGTATAAGAACTGTTTATTAAGCATTCAAAAATTTTTGTATGTTCCTTATATTTTGTCTATCTTTGTTTCACTTGCAGCCTGCGGATGTGCTGTGTTTAACAGGGGGGTATGTGGCGCCCCTGAGGGTTCAGTCGCCACAGAGGTACTGCACCTCCTCCTGAGGTGTGGTACCCCACCATCCAGGTAAGGTGGAGACACCTGAACACACTCCAACACCTGCATCCCACGCAACATAGTAGTGTAGCAAAGCACCTTTGGTGGCTCCCTGCTTGGAACACGAAGAGTGCTGGGAGGTGGGTAGAGTTTAGTCTGCACCAAAAGAGCAGGAGATTATTAGGACTAGGGCAGTCTGAGAGAGAAGCTCCCCGGAGTGGGATGGATGAAGGAAGTGCTGCAGCAGACCTCAGTGACCTGGGTCTGCTGGCACAGGAAAGAGAGATTCAGAAAGCCTAATTCTCCATATGAAAGATAGTTTTGCACGGAACATAAGGAGGAGAAGAGAACTAAAGACTAGGGTTAGAGCAGAGCCCTGCATCAAGTTCTAAGCGCAAGGCCGGGGTCCGGTCCCCGAGGTTGTATGGATATTGATGGTCCTGCAGCAGACACCGGAGGAATAGAAGTTGTCACCACTTTAGTCCCACACAAGACTTGGGGGCACAACAGCAACGTGAGTGAGCTGGTACTTAGTAGCAAGCAGGCTACAGCTGTCTGCCGTACAAGTAGAGTTCTAGTAACATCTGACAGGAGGAACTCCAGTGTAACTCAGTACTGTGAGTACTTCAAATAGGCGCTAGAATGGAGACATTCAGGAAAGGCACATGTTGGCGGAGTGTTGGCATGGAGTACTTCATCTTGCCTCGAGGTTGGCTGAGCTCCTGGCCTGGAGGACATGGCACGGATGCGGGCACCTGTATGCTCAACAGACTGTGACTAAAGCTTTGGAACCACATGCCCTGGTGTCCTCCACTTATTCCTGCACCAACACACTCAGCACTGCTACATCTCTGTGCCTAACACTGCACCATCTACGCCCCTTCACTACATCTTCTTCTACACTGCCCTGGGACTACAGCCCTACCTGTGGAGGGCTACAACATCATTGCTGCACCACACCATCTGTCCCAGAGGATCTGTCTGCAGCGTCGGCTTAACATCTTCATTGCCGAACACCACAGGTGGCGTCACGAATCATTCACTTATAAACTTTAATCAACATCCCCCTTTTACAATGGACGCCCAGGGCCATGGACCGGGTCACAGCTGCCGTGACATCTCCCATTAAAACCAATGGGCCGGGCACCGAGTACCCCGCCCACTCTCCAGAAAGACCTCGACTGGATGAACAAGATTTGTTTGCATGCAGTCCCGTGTTGGAAGCAGAGTTTGAAGATCGGAAGATGAGGTGCTTGGTTGACATGGGATCCGAATGGACCATGATGTCTTTAGAAGTGTATGAGAGATATTTCAGTGAATTGGTGGTTCTTGAAGCTGGCCGAGTGATACAAATTACCGCCGCTAACAATGGCCAACTGACGGTTAAGGGGATTGTGTGGATGCAGTTGAAAATGTTTGGTTAAGAAATGGGTCAGAAAGGTATAGTGCTGGTGGACCATCCCCCTAGAAGAGGGATGGAGTTGACGCTCGTAATGAATGTACTGCGAGATTTGAATCACCAGATGTATGCCAGTGATGGACCTTGATACTGGACGCTTGCTACAAGCCACCGACCCACACAGAGAATGTTACACCATCTAGTGCTGAGCTGCGACCTGTTAAATGGTGCCAGGGGATCGGGTGGGCCTCGTTCGAGTGCCATCGCAGACCACGATCTTGATGGCACCCAGACAAGAGGAACTCTTAATGCTGCCGGTTGGGGCTGTGCAGAGATTGAATGGGCTTGAAGTACTACTCGAGCCAGCTCCAGAGAAGTCTTACAGACCGTTATTGTCAAATTCCCCCCGCGCTTTATCAAGAGGTGATGGGCATGGTGGCCAGCATGCTTGACAATCGAGTGATCCGAGAGAGCCCGAGCCCCTGTTTGGCTCCTGTAGTCTTGGTCCGAAAGGATGGGCTCTTTGAATTTTGTGGACTATCGGAAATTGGATGCCCACACGGTGCGGAATGCATATCCCTTACCCCGTATTGAAGAATCCCTGTCGGCATTGGGTCGGGTCAAATATTTCTCGATGTTGGATTTAGCAAGTGGCAACTGGCAGGTACCAATAGCCGAAAAAGATCGGGCCAAGACGGCTGCGACGTGATTCACTGTAGTAATATAAAAAGTCCCAAAAATGGAGAGAGAGACTACAATAATAGGTAGAAATAATATACTACTTACTGGATAAGTAAAGGGAGGTCAAACGATCCGAGGTCAGGTCCATGAAATGGCACAGTACAACAAGGGGTAGTCAGAGACTAAATCTTATTCTCTAGCCGGGGTCAGGAAAACGGGAAAGGCAAATATAGTTTACAGGGAGCAGGCAAAAGACAAGTCAGGTCACAAGCAAAGAGTCAAGTCCAGGAAGAGAATCAAGTCAGGCTGGGTCAGGTGCAGAGCAAAGTGGGATCAGACTTACACAGGCAGCAGCAAGTGTACGATTAACACTGGCTGCAGGAGCTAGCATGCTTAAGTAAAGCAAAGTAAAGGGTTTGTAACTAATAAGTCATGTCAGACTAATTTAATTTCCTTCTATGATGGTATTACTGATTGGGTGGATCAAGGAAATGCTGTAGATATAGTATATCTTGACTTCAGCAAAGCATTTGACAAAGTCTCTCATACAATCCTTATTGAAAAAATGACTAAGTATGGAATGGACAAGGCAACTGTTAGGTGGATTCATAACTGGCTTAGTGATCGGACCCAAAGAGTGGTCGTAAATGGCTGCACATCCAGTTGGAAGAATGTCTCAAGTGGGGTACCACAGGGCTCTGTCCTGGGCCCTGTATTGTTCAACATCTTTATCAACGATTTAGATGAAGGAATTGAGGGTAAACTGATTAAATTTGCTGATGACACAAAGCTAGGAGGGATAGCTAATACTAGAGAAGAGAGAGAGAGGATTCAAAAAGATTTAAATAAACTGGAGAAGTGGGCAGCAACTAACAGAATGGTTTTTAACAGGGAGAAATGCAAAGTACTACATCTGGGCAATAAAAATGAAAAAAGCATATATAGAATGGGAGGAATAGGGCTAGTGACAGCACATGTGAAAAAGACTTGGGTATACTAATAGATCACAGACTGAATATGAGTCAACAGTGTGATGCAGCAGCAAAAAGGCAAATGCAATTCTAGGATGTATTAACAGAAGCATACAGTCTAGATCACGTGAAGTAATTATTTCCCTCTACTCCTCTTTGGTCAGACCTCATCTGGAATATTGTGTCCAATTTTGGGCACCACATTTGAAAAAAGACATCAACAAACTGGAGCAAGTTCAGAAAAGAGCGACCAGAATGGTGACCGGTCTGCAAACCCTGTCTTATGAGGAAAGGTTGCAGGATTTGGGAATGTTTAGTTTGCAAAAGAGAAGACTGAGAGGAGACTTAATAGCTGTCTACAAATATCTAAAGGGCTGTCACATTGTAGAAGGATCAACTTTATTCTCATTTGCACAAGGAAAGACTAGAAGCAATGGGATGAAGCTGAATGGGAGGAGACACAGATTAGATATTAGAAAAAACTTTTTGACAGTTAGAGTGATCAATGAGTGGAACAGGCTGCCACGAGAAGTGGTGAGTTCTCCTCCAATGGAAGTCTTCAAACAGAGGCTGGACAGACATCTAACTGGGATGATTTAGCGAATCCTGCTTTGAGCAGGGGGTTGGACCAGATGGCCCAGGAGGTCCCTTCCAACTCTACGATTCTATGATTCTATGATTCTATGATTCTATGAAAGGACTTATCAAGAGAAGTGAACACAGATGATTGCAGCCCAGACCCTATACAACCAAAACAGACTGACAGCCTCCACACAATAGTAACAAGGACAGTGTGGAGATCGTGACAACGGCGTTTGTCTTACCGATGGAGCTCTATGAATTCAACCGGATGCCCTTCGGGCTCACTAATGCCCCGGGAACCTTCCAACGCCTGCTGGAACATTGCTTAGGTGATCTGAATTTTAAATCTGTCCTGATATATCTAGATGACATCGTGGTGTCTGTTACCTCATTTGAAGACCATCTTGAGAAGTTACGTCAAGTTCTCCGGCAGCTCAGTTGCTATGGTCTGAAAATAAAGCCAAAGAAACGTCAACTGTTAGAGTCAGATTGAGTATTTAGGCCAAGTGGTGACCCCAGATGGGGTGCTGCCTGCGGCCAATAAGGTTAAGGCCTTACAGGAGTGGCAACCCCCCCGCGACCTGCAAGAAGTGCGTGCCTTCTTGGGTTTAGCGGGGTATTATTGGCGATTTGTGCCTAAATTTTCACAAGTGGTGAGTCCCCTGAATGAACTTTTAAGAGGGACAGCACTGAATCCTCAAAACCACCCTATTCAAAGGGGGCCCCAGCAGAAAAAGGCATTTGATGAAGTGAAAACCACCCCAATGAGTGCCCCATTGTTGGCGTATGTCCAGTTTGATGCCCCTTTTCTGTTGTACACAGACGGTAGTCTTCATGGGCTGGCGGCAGAACTAGCACAGGTGCAGGATGGCCGGGAGCGGGTGATTGCCTATGGCAGCAGGTCTTTAAGAGACACCGAGCATAATCCGGCTAATTACAGCTCATTTCGACTGGAATTAGTATCTCTGGTGTGGGCAATGACAGAACGCTTAGCTGAGTATCTAACAGGAGCTGGGGTGCTAGTCATGACAGATCTGCATCCCAGCTTCTATCACTAACCACTTCTCTCAGCCTTTCACAGCTCTCAACCTCTGAGACACACAAAGACGGTAACACCCTTGACCTGGTCGTTGTCCGGCTCTGTTCAATCTCCCACCTAAATAACTCTATCAAGAACCCAGCTGCAGACTTACAGCAGGAGTCTGTGCATGTGTTACAGAAGGACAGAGAGTGTGTGAGGAGCACTGTGGTGAGCTTACCTGCCGGAGCGCAGGACCTGAGACACGTGACCACCGTGGCAGCAGCCGGAGGTGGAGCCAGACACCGAGTAGCGGCTGTGACCGGCGAAGCCGAAGAGTAGTCTGAAAGTGCCGAGGTCAAGCCGGGAGGTCCATAAAGTGCCAAAGGGTGAGACACTAAGAGTGGTCAGGATGTAGCAAAAAGGTCGGGAAGCCGGAGATAGCGGTGCAGTACAAACGGGGCAGACAGGTGGG
Organism: Dendrobates tinctorius; assembly: GCF_039654945.1. Lineage (NCBI taxonomy): Eukaryota > Metazoa > Chordata > Amphibia > Anura > Dendrobatidae > Dendrobates > Dendrobates tinctorius. The sequence continues at coordinate 983,017 of NW_027362074.1, read as the reverse complement.
AAGTTAGAGTACCAAACCGAAGGTCAGAGCCAGAAACAGACAATAAGCACAGAGTCACAAGAACAAGAACAAGAAAACAGACCAGGTTTTACACAAGAAAGCAATCGGACTAAACATAGGCAAGCACACCAGGGATCAGACACACAGCCAAGACAGAAGTATCACTGACAAGGATTCCGAGACGAAGGCGGGTAAATATAGCCCTCCCCAAACCAAAAGGAGGCCATACAAAATTAATCCTGAGAGGACAGGGAAGGAACCCTGTCCACAACCATGACAATACCCCCCTCTTAACAGTGGGCCTCTGGACCCCCAGGCTTCTCAGGATGGCTGGCATGAAAAGCCCAAACCAACCGATCGGCAGGGAACCCTGTCCGCAACCATGACAAACTCACCGCTTCACCTCTCTGACCACAACATTCTCTCCTTCACGCTCACGAATCCATGCCTACCTAGCACACTCCAACTTGCCACACATTCAGAAATTTACAAGTCATTAACCCTCATACACTTTCAG